>NW_026623558.1:0-55920 GCF_030028575.1 Malurus melanocephalus
TGCAGGATCATATTCAGCTGGGTTTTGATTACCTCCAAGGGTGGAGATGATACAACCTCTCTCGGCAACCTGTTTCAATATTTGAACAGTATTTTTGTTATAGTTGACTGGAACTTTCTTGAATTTATGCCCATTTACTTATGTAATGTCGCTGGGTGATTAAGAGGAATCTGGCTCTATCTCCTTTACTCCTACTTTTTAGAAATTTGTAGGCATTTTCTATATCTCTTCTAGTCAGTCTTGCGTGAATTTTATGGAGCATTTGAAATGTGTTCAGGGGTTTCTTGTTTTATTGCTTGCTTGGGTTTTTTTTGTGCACTGTCTGTATGTGTGGTTTGTTGTTTTTATTTCTCATGTAGATTGCTCATGTTTTATAATGAAAGTTACTTGAGCTCAAAGAATAAAATTTTAGACTGCACTATAATTATTCTATTAGATGGCAAAGAAAGAGAAAAAAATTGAAGACAAATTTCAAATTACATTTATTTTGGCTCATTGCATTACATCTTTAAAAGCTTGAAAACGTTCAGTCTGTATTCCTGTTGAATTTGAGAGTGCATTTAAAAGAGACTGGCATTCTTAATCTGCTGATAATTTTACAAATTACCTTGACAGAATAGGGTACACATTTCTTTAAAAGCACGATGAAAAGTGAAGACTGTAATTTAGACCATTTCAGATCAATCTGTAGATCTTTTGAGTAATACACCGTGTCTTTTGGTGTAATTGTGGGAATATGTACAACAGCACCTGCATAAATGGAGGAAACTTTCAAACAGATTTTTAAGAAGTTTCTATAGACTTCAAGTATTAAGAAAATTGAGATCTACACATGCATTTTGCTCTATCACTGTTTCAACTCCTCTAGGCCTGTAATAATTTTTTTCACAGAAAAATAGCATGTGTTTCCTTGTGCAGGACTGTTATTCACAGGTCCTTACAACCTGATTTGTTTTGTTCATCAGATATGTGACCCAGTTTTTGCAAACAGTAGTAGTGGCACAGAGGTGTGTTTCACAGTCATGGAGTATGAATTGGGAAGCACCTAAAGTCAAAGTTATTGTCAGAGGAAAAGGATTGGGTGTAGCAAGACATGAACATCTTTTGGGGACCAGCTGTAGCATGACTATTTAAGTCTTGACTTGGTGTTTGTTCATTCTGGGGAAAAAAGGAGTTTGTGAATTCTGATACATATAAATAGGCCTGCTCAAATAAATGACTGTTTTTCTGTATTTTCTATTTGTTTGCTTGCTTGTTTTTAGTTTTTATTTACTTTATTTCTTCTGGGTTAAATGAAGAGTACTGTGAATATTTGCTGCATTGTCAAGATTGGAATCAGGTCTATTATTTACAAACTGAAGGATTTTGAAGGCTTTTTTCCCCTCGGAAATTTTTTTTGTTTATAATTACTGAATAGCATAAATTGCCACAGTCATTAAAAGAAAAAGTCATTGAAAGATATTTCATGGTCTGAGTTATACAGAAGGTCAGACTAAATTATCCAATTATTTCTGTGAACTGACCAACCTTTGGGATAGCAAAGGGAATGGAAATGGGTTATGCCAGCCAGGTGAATGGACACTGGGATACACAGTTGGAGCTGAGAATTGCCAACTTTTTGGACAGATAATAAAGGAGATGAAAAGGGGTGACCAGCCACCAAGTTGGACCAACATGGAGAGGGGCAGGATGGGGCCTCAGGAGGAAGGGTGAGACTTGTGCACAGACTGTGAGGGGTCTCACTTTTTTGGGGGTCCCTCCTCAGAGGCACCAGCTGGAGGTACTTCTGTGTCACTGCACCATGAATAAATGTCTTTATTGAATGAGACATCTGAGACTCAAAAATGGGAGACCTGGGATCAGACCAGTGAGGAAACCTGGTCTGTCCAGATGTGAGTGGGGTGTGCAGGAGTCCAGCAGGGCTCCCCTCGAGTCTCTGCAGCTGCTGCTGCTCTGAAGGAGCTCTGGTCCAAAAAGTGAAAGTCTCTGGCTTGGGACTGTGAGTGCCTGAGAGGCTCAAGAGTGGTCAGACTGAGAAGCTTCCTTAACAGTTCTCTGGTATAGTTTCTCATTTTCCAGGTTCCAGCAAAGAGAAGTAAGCGTCATCTAAGCTGATTAATCACACTGAAATCACATTAATCATGAGATGATTCACAGAAAGAAGTGACAATTACCTTTCCTTTAGGCTTTGCTTTTGGCTGGCTGAAGTTAAATGAAGAAAAATCCACCACCTGGTTTGGCCCTCTTTGTGTCTTTGTTAAAATGAGGTTTTAACTTACACTTTTTTCTTTTCCTAAATTTTATTTTAGAATTCTATTAAACAGTTAAGTTAAGTATGGGGAAAATTTAGAGGCTCGCTTTAAAGGAGTTGCAATCTATACTTTGAAGTCTGGTCCTTTGACTTCTGTATCACTCAGTCTCAAATCACTGCAGAAACAACAGAGGGAGAGAAGGAGGGTGTATACACCTAAGAAACTCAGGGCTAACAAAGGAGAAACCAATGTAAGTTTTAGAGATATGACTGTGCTGTTTATAAAATTATAAAGGTTCATTTAAAGAGAAAGTAAAAATGCAATTATAGAAAATAAATTACCAAATTATGGGTTCAGAATACATTATTTTGTTTCTCATAGAGGATAATTATAGTTGTGTCATTTTCTGTTAAATTGAAGGTTGTAGCAGCACTTACATTACACACCCTATATTTCAAGGGTTTATAATTTGGCAGCAAGAAATTTACTTAGCAGTGGAAATTAAGATACTGTGTCGACCACAGAACACAWTATTTTGCAGTGTTATTTTTTACGCATGGGACTGTAAGACTAAAAAGGATAAAGATGATGACTGGGACAAAGGTCTGTTGTTTTGACACTACAGCTACAAACAAAAGTGGATCCATTACTATATTCCTAAAATTAACATAAATATTCACTAGCAGGAATGTTAAAATGTTACTGTCTGTATGATGCAAGGTTGCCATTTGGACTTTTTAGGTACTGAGATATAACAAAAGTAAGTACCTCCCATATTTTCATTACCTTTGACAAGAAAGAATTATCTTTTTGTTCCTTGTTTTATTTGCTTATTTTTCTTGCTCTTGGTTTTGCGGATTTTTTAAACAGACATGCTTTTGATACTACAAGTGATTCTGAGTTCAAGTTTTCTTTCACATCTAATATCCTTTTTTTTCACTTTTCCTCAGAAACTGATGTTTTAGTTCCAGTTCAGATGTTTTCCCCTTGATTTTATTACTTTCTACACACACAGAAATACAAGTAATATGCTTATATTGAATATAAATATAAAAATTAATATTTAAATATATGTCAGTCTTCAGTTAACAACTCCCATTTAGCCTCTGAACAAAGAAACCCTATAAAAAATGCTCAGAAACAGAACCAGAATAATGATTTACTTTCATGTATTCTGAAAGTTTAACAGAAGTCCGCAACTCAAGGAATTGATGAGAAAGTTACTCCTGGTTTCTGATAGTTTCATTCCACAATGAAATTAATTTGATGTTGACTGACAGTAATCTATGTCTTTAATCAACTTTACTGTTTCAGCAAGGGTTATTTACATTTTCAAGTATAAAATTGATTTCTTTAGGGGATTGCAGATATGTTCAACATGAGAGGAACACTTAAATATTTATTTAATGAAAAGACCTTTATTTTATAGAACTAATGTGATTTTTTTCACATTCTGTTTGGGATTTTTTAATTTTTCTAATCATGTCTGCTTGGTTTTTCTTGGTTTGCTTGTTTTTTTGGGTTTTTTTTTGAAATAATATCTTTGCTGAGATGCTACTTTCTGGTGCTAATTTTTAGTTATTTAGGCTTTAAGTATTTGTCTGGCTTTTAATTTGGCTGGCTTTTAAGTTATTATTATTTTATTTTAACCTGGTAACTTCTGACCTTATTCAATATAGGAATTTTCCTTTATTTTTAATTCTCTGAAGTAATTTTATTACATATTTTCAGTTCTTTGTATACAGATTGCAATTGTGACAACTCTTCAGATTCACCTACCTTCATACAAGTCTGCAGTATCTGAGTTTTGTTGTTGGATACTAAAAAATTTGCTGTGCAGCACTAGTAGACATGCAAATAAGCTTTTCTGTTGAATGTGCATATTATACTGGTAAAATGAAGATGCAATATAAACTCACTGAAAGTTAAAAAACAAAGAATCTCTAAAAAATTATCTACAAAAATCTATAGGTTTTATGAAGATTTCTTTCTTAGGAGTCCCCATCTGTCCCTATTTTATTTTTAGACTACATTTCAGCTGTTGGTTTTGTATTCAAATGTGTTGTCTCTCCTGCTCCCTCCAATTGCAAATGCAGTCACATATATTAGAATGCCTCTCATATTGTGACTAACATTCTTAGGAACAACAAAAAAATCCCTGCAAAACTACTTACATTTGTTGTCCGACAAATAGTTATAAAAAATGATGCAAAGATACAGTAAATAACGATTCATAAATTATGGAGACCTGAAAGCCTATTTTGGAAGTTTTTTCTCACATAAATAGTGTAATTTAGAACTTAAATTTTTTGTGTATATATGTGTACAAGCTATGAGACTGTGCTCTTTACTTTTGCTACTGTCATTTCCTCATTACAGTCATTACTGTATGGTGGAGCAGTTTTCTGCTTAGGCCTACATTGAACCTTGCATTGCATGTCAAGGAAGAGATTATGGCCTGTGAAGTAGATTTCTGAACTGCCTCTAAGAGTCAGCTTTGCAAAGGGAGTAGCTAAGAAAATGTTAACATTAAATTCTTGTTGATGGCATGGAGCTGAATGGCTTTGCAGCCTTCTTAGACCTGGTCATCATTTTGTCCTGGCAGCTCTTAGAAGCAGTCTGTAGGTATAATATT
Organism: Malurus melanocephalus; assembly: GCF_030028575.1. Taxonomy (NCBI): domain Eukaryota; kingdom Metazoa; phylum Chordata; class Aves; order Passeriformes; family Maluridae; genus Malurus; species Malurus melanocephalus. The sequence continues at coordinate 4,888 of NW_026623558.1, forward strand.
GAGGAAGTAGGGTGTTTTTTTTTTGGCTGAAAATATGAAAGAGATACACTCATGAACTATATAAATAAAAAAGGAATGATCTGTTTAAATTTGTTGACCTTGGTGGCTAGTGTGATTACTGCACAATTTTCTTCTGCAGTATTTTATGGTTTGGAATATAATTTACTCTTCTCACTTGTTTACACAACAAGTGCAAGTTGTGATTAGATGCTCCTGCAACACTGCAAAGAAATGGTGACTCCATAATTTCATTTTTAATGCTTTGGTCAGGGTATTTGAAAACTTCATAGTGATCATGAGAAAGAAAGACCTGAGGCATACAAGTGTGTGTTAAGTCTGCATTGCCTTGTAGCAGAATGTTTAGAGTTACATACTTCCCTGATCAGAGGCTAAAACAATATAGCCCATTCACTGCATGAAATATTTCTGTATGTAAAGCTATATTTTCTGCTAGATGTGATAAAATTTGCTAGCGTACATAGAACTAAGTCAACCAAACACATTTGCTGTCTAGAAGTTATTGCATACGAGCTTAGAAGTTTGATAGCTAAGGCAATTTGAAATCAGCTCATAGAATACTATTTCAGGGTTTTTTTCTTATTAAAGAGTACATAATTGAGCTCCCATTTCGGTTGTTTAGAACCATTTTTGCTGATCAGCTGCCAGCTGGATGTAACTCCACTTATTGGAGATCCTATTCAAAAAGGTAAAAAAACAATTCACCACCCCCAAAACTCATAATACAGGGGGGAAAAACACAAACAAAAAAAAAAAAAAAAAAAAAAAAAAAAAAAAAAAAAAAAAAAAAAAAAAAAAACAAAAAAAAAAAAAAAAAGCAAAAAGGAAAAAGGGGGGAAGAAACAAAAAAAATCTGCAAGAAACCAAAGTCATTTTGGTAAACACCGGCACAAAATACTGGTGTAACCAACATTAGAAAAATTGAAGGTACTGTTATCACACTGTTTGATCAGCACCTGTATGATGTGTCTGAGAGAATGTTGTGGATATAAACAATCCCAAGCACTTTAGAGGTTTGTGATGTACTAGGCCTAGATTCAATCCACAGAACTACTGAGGAACAACCTTTCTGTGGTAAACTGTTTGCAAGTCAATATGACTTCTATTTCCTACTGAACTATTTCCTACTGGATTGCATATTGTGGGCAGTGATCTTCATGCCCCAAACAAAACTGATTTGCTGCTGTATTACCACTGAACAATATTCTACCAGCAAAACCTGAATTCTGCTAATAAAAATAACACTGTTAAAAGAAAAGTCTCGTTTGAAAAAGGGGTTCACTCATAGAATTAACAGTCATTCTAATAGTAGTTAGATGTAGAAATTTTAACACCATTTTAAGTGAGAGGCTTAAAATTTAGTTTTTAGACAGTAAGGAAGATATTGAGTGTTCCTGGTGAGGTTAAATAGTTGTATGAGGTTTCAGGAACTGCTGAATTTGCAGCCATCCATTTCCATAAACTGAGAAATTATTTGCAATTATTTGATTTGTAAGGAAAATTGCTCTTTTTTTTTTTTCTTATTTTATGGGTGCTTGACACCAAAGAGTGCTAATAAATATGTCATAGATGTCAAACCATATACAGGTCTTTTCCACTTTAAAGGTACTGAATTATTGACAATCCTTTACTTTTTTATCCTACATCTTTATTGCAGATAGAGAAGATTCCAGGCAATGCCTTTAGTTGATCTCCTTTACTGTGCAAACACATTCAAAATATAAGCAAGAACATTTGATGCTCTGTGTGGAGGTGAATTTCTCTAAAAACTGCTTTAAATAGGAGTGTCTGAGACCTATTAGAATTTCTTTAAGAGCTGCCCTTAGCAAGTCCATGTCAAGTCAGCATCAGCTTTTTACCCTGCTGTGCTACTTCAATAATCTGCTTCTGGAGTATAACTGATCTGCATTTGTACAGCAAAGGCAGCCTGAAGTAGTAGAGGTGTCTCAGCAGGTAGTTTAGTGTGCATCAAAGGTGTCCTCCTCTGCTAATGATTATTTCTGGTTATATAAGACCAGTTTACAATTGAAATGGACTATCCTCTTTATTTTTAAGCAATATTACTGCTTTGCAAAAGAAATAACCAATTGTAATTTGCTGCAAATTACTAAAGCTACAGAGAAGATTTCACAAGGAATGTCATCTCAAGGTCAATACATTAACTCTTAGGCTCTACAGGATTGCACAGTATGATGTGAGAGAGTTAAAATGATTTTATGGATGACTTATATGTGTGCAGATAATGCAGTTGATTAAATAAGTCTGGTGTATGAAATAGTGGAGTTCATGAAGTCCAAAGTAGTGTTCTTCTGTCTTGAAGTCCTTGTGAATATGTTTTGATAGCCTGCAGATGGAGCAAATATAACTTTTCTGTAGTCAGTTGGAAAATTACTTTTGTCTTCACCAAAGAGCTTTCTTTCTGAACAGTGACATTTTAGCAAAACATCACTGAGCAGAATGTCTTTAAAAAAATACGTAAAAAATCTTCATCCCTCTTTGGCGATTTCAGATGCGCTTATATCCTCATAAATTGAATATTTTTTTCAAGGAGAAAGCATTTTCCACATTATTTGCTTCACATGAAGTTAAATTTTAATAAGTTTTAATGGAAAGACAATTTAGACATTTATTAATATTAAGATTTGGTATTTCATCCTTCTTCCACTGAAGGAAATAAAACTGTGRTTGCATTATTGTTTTCCAAACAGGCCTGAGACTCACTGAAGCAAATGACTTCATGATCACTTTCATCCCCAATTTCCATGTGCACCACTATTTGTTAATCTCTTGCTTAGAGCCTCCACACTATGGAGACATTTTCATTACCCAGTGTGTACAAGTCAGGACATGAAGACCACGGCCTAATCTCTTTCACTCCTAATTTATTAAAATTCCAATTTTTATTTCTTGATTCTGGATTTCAAACTCCCATGCTCCAGGTGGACTTCAATAGAAGAAGAAATGTGTCTTATGTGACACACCACTGAGAGCCTTGTACAGAGAGATTTCTGTCACTTTACTTCCTGACCCACGAAAAGGCTCAAGATTCATTTTGTACTTTTGCTAATTGTTAGTATATGTGTCATTTACCCAAGAAAACATATACTTTTCCTCTGTATTAAGAAGTCGAAGTGATTATGAATACCCAAAATCTGTAGTGAAATGCTGATTTTTTAAAAATCCCTTTTAGTAAATAATGTAAAAAAGTAATATGTTCAGAAGTTATTGCTCTTACCACGGCTTACCAAATATCCTAGATATAAGCACTTAAGCAAGTGAGGAAGTGAAGAAGTTGAACGAGTTTACTTTAAAAATTATATGATCTTTTCCATGAAATTATGAACCAAAACATTTCAGAGTTCAGTGTGTATTTGAAATTAAATGGCTTCACAATATGAAGTAAAATACACCAAGTAGTTAAGTATTAAAAAAAGAAAAAATTAAATCCTTAAATCCTAAGCAGCCCATGCTTAGGCATAAATTATAGTTGCAATTAAATAACAGCTTCATCCACAACTCAYAACCATGAAACTTTTAGCTATAAATGAGGAAGTGGGTTGCGTGTGGAAGATGCTAAAAATGTTTATTCATCATCTCCTTTCTCTGTTATTGAACCCAATGTCACTCTGATATTTATTTGCTACCTCGTTGATTTATGACTTTCACCAGAGAACAAGTGTGTTGCATGATTTCATAGCTGGATTCCGGGTGAATGTACAATGGCAGTGATTGCTAAACATACAGAACTTCCAAGTGTGAAGAATGTTAATTTAATGTTAGCTCATGAAAGAAAGGTTATCTGCTTCAGCAGAAGGTTAGAGTTCTAACTATAAATGAGAAAAAAAAAAGTTGAGAAAAGGTAAATATTTCTTCTCTTTTAAACATAAGCTAAACTATTTTAAACAGAACAAATAATAAGCAATAAGATGCTGTGTGCCTGAAAAGACAATGCCATAATAAAATGGTATTTTGTTGTGTCTTATGATGGTTATTTCTTCTTTCTTTGTTTTAATATTAATAATTTAGTCTTCACACAGTACAATGGGTTGTGTTAATATGGCATTGCTTGCAGGCTAATATTTCATGTATGAATTATAAAATGCTCATGCTCTGGTGGAGCTAAACCTGATATAAAAATCATATGAATATTAAATTACAAAAGTTACTGGAAAAGGAGATTATATAGACCAATTATAAAATTCCCTCAAAAATAAAGCATTATGCTTTCTTTTTGCCAGAAGCTTCTGATTATAAATATTATTATTAGAACTTGGATTTTAAAATACTATTGTGTATTAGTATTAGCAATTAGAAGGTACAACATTCTAATAATGTTAATTATTGCCATGTTAATTATTTTAACATTATTTTATTAGTCTAAAAGTAAATGTTGGTTAGTTTTGAAGAAAATATATTTTAAGAAGCTGATATACTGTATAATGGCAACATTTTTATGAGATTTTACTTATTACGCTACAGTTGTTCCACTGAAGTAGGCACTGTGTAAACATCACATGAAACAGGAATTGCTTGCTCCAAAGATGTTAGAAAAAAAAAAAAAAAAAAAAACCAAACAAAATCTAGGAATTAAGGATGCTTCAGTGTTGGAGTGTCTCATACCCTTAAGGACGCTGAAGAAATCAACATCTTTTCAAAAAGCAGACTCTTCAAGATGCCTCAAGTTACTTATTTCAAATTGAAGACAGTTCATTCCTTTTTGAAATTCAAACCACCCTAAATAGATTTCCAGTCTTTTTCAATTTTTATGTGGTGGTAGTTATTAACTGATACTGTTCTTGAAAAGATATATGGATTTTTCTATATTTACTTTCTGGATACTTCAAATACTTAGAATTTATCTTTATATCAGCTGTATATCTTTATATCAAACTCGTGTTCCTGATTAAAATCTCAACATATACAACAAATGTCAGGGATAGAATTTTAATGAGGTAGAACAGTATAACATAGTCTAGAATTGCACCACCACTACACCAGTGCAACTCAGTCTTTCCAAAGTCCCCATTTCCCTATCAGAAACAAGAGGGTAAGTATATTTATTTTATAAAGGTTTGTGAGGAGCTTTATCTTCAGGTAGAAGGAATTAGGCAAAGGAACACAAATTCTCTTTAACTATATAAATACAAAGAGGCATTTAAATGTTCCTAATGAGTATCATACTTTAAAAAAGGTTCCTTCCCATAACTCCCTGCAAATTGTCAGTCTGCAGACAGACCATTAATTTACATTTTTAAACAAATATGATATAATATCCTGCTTTTTGCTGCTGTTGATGGTGTATCTTCTTTCCATGAGTTTGGTGTATATTTCTGCTTTTGTGAGAAGCTTTCTGTTGCACTTCGTCTTGTGCAATCGGTCAATATAAAGAAGGTCACACATTGTACCAGTGAAAATACAGGGAATGGGTGAAAAGATGAAGGAGCCTCTTATACACAGTTTTCACTCTTCTGTATCACTGCTGATGGTTGTGCACAGTGAATAAGACTTCCCTTCACAAAGTTACTGTGGTAATCATGTGCCACAATTCCTTGATGTTTTACCAAAACATAGGACTTTGTTAGGCTCTGTTGTCTAATAAGAATAGTACAACAGCACAACCTGGAAAGATGCTGACTTATATTTAATTACTGAAGGAGGAGCACTAAAAACTGTTTTAAGATCATTTTAAAAGGTTAAGACAAGACTCAAAAGACAGATATACATGCGAATAAGCTATACGTTGTTTAGGAACTTCTGTTTTAGCAAGTCTAATTTAGAAATTTTGTTGTTTTATGATTTTAATTCTTCATTAAACTCCCCATTTTATTGTACAGAGATTGTCATATACGGACAGCTGGTGTCTGAACCTCTATGAAAACATCCCAGCAATATTTTTATCCCAAATAGTCATGCATAATTGTTAGTGAGGATGAAATTGTTCTCAGAATTTTCATGGTTATGGCTTTTCCAGTCTCCCAAATACACTTCAGGGAAGTACCGTTTGTTAGCAAGCAAGATTTTTTGTCTTACCAGTGGAGAAGATTAGCCCCAATGGACAAATACATAACTTCAAAGGAGATAGTGAAGAGTGTAGTGCGATTTAGTTCCCTTATTTCTCATTGTGTACTTTTCATACATATTCTACACAATAACCTACCAAGCGATATACTTATACACATATTGGGGAAAAAAATCAATTGTTTTGAATTTGACTTCTATTTTTTGAATCTTTTTATTTGTTTCGAGAAAATTTGTTGAGAGATAATAAATTACATTCATTTTGCACAGATACAGAAAGAATAATTGAAATAATAACAAGATTATCTCATAAGTAACAAACGAAGAGTAAGTGCTTGGAGCAAAACATTATTGATTATGATCCTGGTCTTCAATAAGTTTGAAAAAAAGGTATTGCTTACATTCTTTTGATGGGATATCTAAAAATTAAACTTCCTATGGTTCCCTACAGATTTTACAGCTCTGTTTTGCAGCTCTTTTAAGTACTGTATTTAGTACTAACATAATTTTCATTGTACTGTAAGAGGGTAGCATTTCAGTATACCAGTACCATTTTGCTAAAGGCAAATAATTTCGCTTAGCTTGGTATAACTTTTTAAATAACAATTACTTGAAATGAAATATTTTCCTGAGAGTCAAATAGGTGTAGAAAAATAAGAAGTCTAGTGTTAAAATGTTTCCAGATATCAATGAAATTAAAATCACAATGTGGAAAGAAAGTCATTCACAAAATTTTGTTTTGAATCTGTTCTCTGCTTCTTGAGAAAAACAATTAGAAATATTTAGTTTAGTGTATGATATGGTGGTAATATGTCAAAATAGCATTATATGAGTCAAGATTCTACCTTGGAATTGGCCTGCATAAGGAAAAGATAAAAAGAGGGACCTTTAGTAAAATYAAAGGGTGATATTAGGAAAAGGGAAAGGAGTACCATACACTTGAAAGCAAAGATAGGTAAATATTTTTTCTGTCATGTTAGAGGACAGAAATAAATGGGAAATCTACTCAAAGTAGCAGAAAGCTATGGTATGAGATGGATGGTTCAGACAAAAATACTGAGTAAGGAGGTAGCGAAGAAGTGTGCAGAAAAGACAACAAAATACAAGTTCACTATGAACTGGTTGTGCTGAGAAATCTGTGTTAGGATTACATTCTTATTCTCTTCTCCACCCCAAGTTTCATTTTCTCCAATTTCATGATACCATCTTTTCCTCCATTTACCTTTCTTAAAATAAAACTCTACTTGAAAGAAAGAAATCCATGCAAAACTGTTTAAAAGCAGACTTTGATCCCATCCAAAAATTTCAAAAGCATATGACGAATGCAATGAACATTTATTTGAAGAAAAATTAGATTTTTATTTTTACCATCATTATTTTTTCTGAAGATTTGTTATTGAATCTTGAAGTTGGTGGGAAATTGATTTTTCTGAAACAAATGTCTGATATGTTTACCAAAATGAACCACAAAGTCCCATTTGCCTTCACTCAGTTTCTATAAAACCAAGCGATGATCATTTGTGTAAATTGAAGTTGAGAAAAGAAGCTCTGCACAGTAATTGAAAAGTATCAAAAATAAATTTGGGAAGGGACGTGGAAAGAGGCAGATTTTTCCAGTGTATTGCAACTTTTTTCTTCATTGTTAATACATTTATGATGTTGCCTCAGTACAAATTTTGCAAATGATTTCATAAAGTTCCTATACTACTCAACAGCTCTAATTACCACATTTCCTTGTTTTTGGAGATTAAAACAAACTACAGGACTGAAAGATACATTTTCCCTTGCTCACCAATGATACTATTGGAGTATTTATATAACCCATCAGTATTCATGTGCATTGTGTTGCCAATGAGGTAAGTGAACATATTATCTTAATTGTGGGTTGAATATAGGAAGCATAGAAGTAGTAGGAATCAATACGTTAAACAAACAGGGAAAAAAATATGTAAATGATCTTGAATATTTCTGCATAGTTCACAAAAGGAAGTTTAACAACATTTGTCTCCCCCCATCTCCTAGATTTAATTTTCAAAGCTATCCCAGCTTAGATTTTGTTCTCTCAATCCTCTGTTGAAGCTATAGTCTGCCATGGATTTTGTAGTACGGACTGAGAGAAAGAAAAATTACTTCTGAGAATCATGGAAGCCAATGAAGTAGCTTCACCCTGCAGGGTTCCAGAAGTCCTTAATTTAAACTATGAATCACTTTTGCTGCAACTGAAAGGCAGAAACTCTTGAAGTGGCATCCTTGGAGAGTAATTCTGCCTTCAGTTCTGCACTATATAATTCAGACATTTGGAACAAGCATGTGATTCTCTGATGGTGGCCACTGCACTTAAAACAATTGCTGGTTATCTTGTCAGCCGAAAGGAAGCATGCTTTTCTACCCTAAAGTCTTCATTTTAATAGTAGATCTGCTTTAAAAGTGATAAAAAATTGATGCCAAAAATGACCACAGTCCGGTTTTGACTATGACTGGGTTTGCTTTTTCTCTTCTTTTCCCCCATTGTTTGCAAAGGTAGATATGGAGACAGTGTTCTGAGTATGAATTCCAAGTGACTTTGGAAAGAATAATTTATGTTCTTGAAGTTGTTTCAACGACTAGATCTGCTTAATAAAATGAGTTTTGTGCTTTTCTCTCATGCTTCAGAGATAAGAAATGTAAATGGTAGTATCTGAAAGAAAAAAAGAATGGTTGATAACACCAGGTGGATGATTGGTAATAATAAGTTAAATAAGGCCAATGCAGAAGGTGATGAGAGCATGACCTCAAATYGTGCCATCCTTCAGTAAGAGAATAATGCCTCTCAGAATGTTCAAAGGCAACAACATCAGTGCTTGCCAAATAATGCAATTCAGGTTCTCTCAGGGTAGCTATTTATTAGGATTCAGTCTTAGATTTGTGTCAGACCAGAAGTCTGGCTTTTAACTGAACTAGGGCTACAGAGATCATGAAGATTTAATTTAATATCCAATGCTTGTATTTCTAGCCTTTCTTTAAAAGTAAAATTAATCATAATTAAATTAATTTTTAATTTCCAATTTTAATTTTTATAAATACCTAACTAAATAGAGTTTAATTTAAAAATCAGATTATCTGAATCTACATGTCAATGCGTGCCCATCAAAACTTCAAAACCCTCCTACATCCCTGAAGGACATAATCCCAATTTGTCTTCCTTTAATGTTATGGTTAAAAGCTAGAGACAAGAAAGAACGTTTATATATATGGGCAGATTCTACATGAGAATAAAATCAATGGGAAAGAAACCTGCTTGGTTTAATTGTCTTTTTCTATAAGGCCAGAGAACGCTTTCTCCACTTGTTTTTAAAATATGTTTCATTATGGGAACTTTTGAATTCCATCCTCCTCCTAAAAATACCCAAAAAACTCCAAAAAACAGCCATAAATGAATTATATCAGGAAATTTAAAAATCCAAGACCCACACAGAAAAAAACACTTTAATGAGGGGTATCAGTAAATAAATCTTCTGATACTACTTACATTTTTTTTTTGCCTTAGGGAACTTAAGTTACAAACAATAGTGTTTTCGCCCTGAATTTTTATCCCTGTTAAAAATATATTACTACATATATTGTTTGTTTGTTAAGGTTATAAATTTAGTCTGAGCATTTCACAGATTATTTTTTCTTTTCCTGAATACAGAAAGATTTTTTTTTGCTATTTTTCCACAAGGATCATTTCAACTATGCAAGTATTTTTGTTTTCTGTAAATCTAGTTACAGTCATTGCCATAATAACACAAAATGCCCTGTCAATATCTTTAGTAGGCACTGACTTATTAAAATGTTATTATTTATTTAAAATGATTAAATAGCCCCATCAAGAAAAGCTCTAATTCCATTAAATTAATGGAATATTTGTAAGAGGCCTATGAAAAGCTCTCTAATCTAAGTTTTCATGTCTTAAAGATACCATATTGTGTGACAGAAATTACTTAACAGAGGTGTTTTGTATTTTAATTATTTCTAATGATGAAAAATATAAATCAAGGAAATATTTCCCATAATAAACAGTTTCCTCTTTCCTATGTGCAAGAAAATTACTTTCCATAACTAATTTATGCAATCAATTTATTTAAATAGAAATTCTTTTGGAAAGATAAACAGCAATTTTCAAAAATTAGATGTATTTTCATTTTGCTTCATGTATTTTGTAAGGTGTCATGAAGGGATGGATAAAATTAGCTAAACTGTTTGCAAAGATATCTATCAAGAAGTTAGTAATGTACGAATACTAGAACACAAGACTTGAAAAATTGTTCAATTCTTAAAAGAATGTCATTCCCATTTTTTTTCAGTACCTCTGTCTGGTGCCCTCTTGAAGAATAAATTTGCAATCAAAAAATGTGCATGTTTTCTTTTACCTGAACATAATTATGCAAATAGCTAAAATATTTGTTGTCATGAAACTGTCTCCCTTATGGAATTCACTGTCTTTATAAATTGACATAAGACTTTCATAGGGGTTGAGGTTCAGAAGAGCCTCTGTCCAGTCCAATTCTTCTACAAGTCTGTCTTTGCTCCAGCCCTCCCCATGGGCCTCAGGGCCTGAGACCACTGGAGGCAAACCTTAGCAGCAAGACCATGGTGAAGGAACTGGCCAAGATATCCAATTACTCCAATTCCTCTGGCACCAGCTCCTCTGCCCCATAGAGCCAGGGCCCCACATTTTCCAAAGTTCCTTTTACTGCAGATTTACATGTAGAAGCCTTTCCCACTGCCCTTCACGACCTTTGTCAGATTCAATATCAGGTGGACTTTAGCCTTTTTAATCTCATCCCTATACGTTCAGAGTGTCTCTAAATTCCTCCTGCTTCCACATCTATTTTTGTAACTTATGTTTGAATTGAGGATGACTTTTTTCATTCATGCAGGCCTCCTGCCACCTTTGCTTGATAACTGAGTCATCGTGATGGACCATCCTCGATCTTGAAAGTGAATTTTTACACACACGTGTGCAAGACCAAATCCCCCCGAAAACCCAACAAAGCCAGCATTCCTAGACCCCTCTTCACTCTAGCACCATCTGCTATTGAAGTGTTTCAAGCAGTTCTCTGAACAGGCTGAATTCTTCTCTCAAAGTCCAGAGCTGTGATCCTGCAATTTACCCTTTTCCTTCCTCTCAGGATTCTGAACTCGCTTTGGAGGATGAAGGATTTTAGAGTAGATCCAGTCAATCTCTGCAGCACCAGAGATGAGACAAGCTGCTGCTCTGTAGCCTCTTTATTTCTCAACTCAAGTAGCCCTCCAGGATGCCCATTTCCTGCAGACAGGAAATATTCCTCCTTGCCACAGACACTCCCTACAGCTTTAGAGCTGCTCAGCTGTGTCCTCCCCCAGAATCTTGGTTGGGGTCAAACTGCTTTGTTGGCTTAAAAACCCCAATTGCCTTAAGCATAGGATGAGGATAGGTAATGACCATTGAGATCAGATATGATTCCTGGAATGGACTACAGAGAAGTGTCATTAATTTTAAAATGGCTGATGATTTACAAGCCTTATTAGATATATTTTGGTTTTTATGTTGTGGACTGAAACATAATTAGAAAACAACAAATATTGTTATTCACATTGTTGCTGCCACTTGTAAGTACTTAACAGAAGTAAATAGTATGATGATGATTAGTTTGGGAAATTTTAATTAAATTATTATTCAAATAAAGGTCAGATTTCTTATCCATTTCCTTCATATAAATGAGAAATGTCAGGTTAAACAATTAGCTATTTATGTAGTATACAGCTCGGATCTTAATCTCTAGATGGTGTTTGAAGCCAACACTCAATGCTATTAACCTCTAATGAGATGACACTTTAAATCTCATAATACATTGTACAGCTCGGGAAAAACAACTAATATGTACAACCAACACACTCACACTCATGGTAGAAAAGCAGTCAGGGGAATTACTTTCTTAAAAACTTCTGAGAGAAATAGGTACATCACTCAACATAATTTATATATGCCAATGAAGAATCATCCTCAGTGCAGCTGAATAAAGATTCTGTATGTTAAGTTATTTTAAAAATTTGGACATTTAAAGTGAAAAGACAGTAACAGAAATTAGGCTGGATGTAATTACGAGTGGAAAAATAAATATACTAACTGTAAGTCTAGCATAATAAAGGTAGCCTGCAAGAGTGTATAAATTAGGCAGGAAAACATAAACATTCTTTGAAATATATTATGTTGGTATGGAAAAAGATGATATAGAAAATTATATATTTAAAATTAAATGTTGCTATGAGAAAAACCTAGGATATGGGACAATATATTAAAAAAAAAAAAAAAAGTAATGATTGCTAAAATAATCACAAAATGCACTTGGCACTGCTGCCACATTCTCTCCTGACATAACTTCAGTGACTTCAAATGAAGCTAGGCCAGCAGAGAATTTGCTTCTAACAATTCTTATAAACAAAAGTGAGAATTAATTCCTGCAATGCTGTTACCAGACAGATCAATTTTCAGCTTGTATATACCTAAAGAAAACACATCCCTAAAGACCAAAAGACAGCTACTAAATGCAGCTACATAATGTGTAAAATGTAATTTTTTTCATTTCTGGATGTAATTTTATTGAGAGTTGAAGTAGAATTAGTGGCTTTAATAATATTGTATCAGTGTAATTTTACATCTGTTTAAGACACTTTTTCTGGGTGTTTCTCAATGTGTTGTATCTAGTAATTTAAATATCATTTGATAAGTTTTTGGTTGGTTGGTTGGTTTCATAGATATGGCATGAACATTCCTTTTTTCCTTTTCCAGTACCTGTGTAGAATTTTTATGACAAAACTTCAAATACTCCCTATTACTTAGCAACAAAAATAACTACACCCCCAACAGAGTAGTTTTTTTAGCACAAGCATACCAGCTCTGGAAAGGCACATTATTTTCTATGGAAAGCATTGGTGCAAATATGATGCAAATCATAAATTAAAAATTAGTGGCTCCTCATGTAGATTTCTGAAGTTGACAGCTTTCCCTGATCATCCCTTCTACTACCTAGATAAGACTTCTGATTAATCTGTTTCCTGACAGTCTTTTCTGACTCACAGAGGCAGAGACATCCTTCTAAACCTTCAGGAGTCCTACCTGACAGCTATTGTTTAAAATCTGGAGAAGTTATCAGAATATTGATTTCGCTGAAATAGAGCTGACATGTTGGGCTTAATTTGGTTATATAAATATAGGAACTAGTGGCACATGAGATATCCCTGGTTGTCTTGTCTGGCCTCTAGTTGTCATTCTAACAGGCTACAGATCTCCTGAAGGTTGTGAAATGCTGTGAACAACATGGGATATCTCTGATGAGCTAATGTATCTCAAATAATGTTAGATATCTATTTGTAAAGAACTAAATCACACTCATCATGACATCATAGCTCATCTCCCTGCACATGTAAATTAATCTTTGGTTCCAGGTCTGCCTGCCTTGGTTTGATATCCTTGCTATCTTATCCTAAAACTGTGCTAGTAGACAATGAGTTCTCATAAATAAGTGTATTCTCCATGTCCTTTTCCTGAATTAAAATCTGATAAAAAAAATCTCTGCAGGCCTAATAATTAGCATCGATATAAAATTATGAACGTATTAATATCTGTTCTCTGAAAAATTTATACACATCATGTTAAATAATTGTTTGGTAGAAAAATTGAAATGTTCAAAATTACCCATGTTCCATGACAACTCCTTTGTTCCGTTTTTGAGAAGTCAACTCAGGAAGCTCCAGCCCTGTCACATTGTCTCATCCTCTACCTTCTGCATTTGATACCACAATCTATACTGCAGTGTTTCCCCCAGGACACAGAAGCTTTTAATTTTCATTTTTAGACTGCTGGAGAATCTCTGCTCTGGTGCCTGAAGCATTTCCTCCCCCTCCTTCTCCACTGCCCTTGGTGTCTGCAGGGCTGTTTCTCTCACATATTTTCATCCCTGTCCCCAGCTGCTGTTGCACAGCAGTATTTCCCCCTTCTTAAATACATTATCCCAGAGGCACCACCACCTTTGCTGATGGGCTCAGTCCTGGCGAGCAGCATTCCCTCTTGGAGCCAGCTGGCATCGAATCTATCGGCCACTGGGGAAGATTGCACTCAGCTGCCCTGGAAATGTGCAAGGATGTAACAGTAAATGCTTTACTCCAGGGAAATTTCCATCCTTTCTTAAAATCAATGCAGTCCTTTCCTGAGACCTTATTGAGGTACTGTATTACTAGATTATGTTTGTTTCCTGCAGAGAATTTTGTTTTGGAAAGATCTCAATACGTAACAACTTATAAACTTCCTTGGGCTCCAGACCAGATAATTTTTTTTTTTTTTTTTTTTTTTTTTTGTGGATCAAAACATTACCGAGGGTTGGAGTAGCAGATTTGCCACTAACAGAAAGTAGAGTGATAACATTACTGAGAAATTCTGTAAAAATTATATCAAAGTATCTTATAAAAAGAATAAATGACATTCACACATTATTTATCACTTTAATTAGAACATCCAATGCTTTAGGATTCAGTTAAATAAATTTTCAGTCACATTTTCTTTATTGGAGGGCAAGTGAGCAATGCTAAATCTCTTAATTAAATTCATACAGAGTTTCTGTTTATTTGGTTCTGGGTGTCCTATATTCTGCCCCCAGTTTATTTATTTTGCCACTTATGTTAAAAGAGACACTGGGACTTATAACTACTCAATATTCCCTGGCTGCAGGGAAATAGTTACACCCCTGAGGTTTGTTCATTGGTAGCTGAACAATGCATTGAATTATTGTGTCCGACAAAGATATTTTTCTTTCTCATTTTAAGTTCTTTGTGTTATTACTGCTGTTTTACTGTCATCAAATAGTTTCATATGTTCATTACTTTAGGTGTTAAATGTCACTGGTTTGTATTAAAAACACCAAACCTCAGATTTTAGATACACTATTATGTTGAATTATTTTATATGAATCTCCACTTTATCTAGCAATTTTACTTGCTCATCTTTCATTTACTCCCTCAAAACAAACAAACAGCACCCCCCCCCCCTTTTTCTTTCTTTCTTTCTTTTTTTTTTTTTCAAGTGAAAATCTAATTTAGAGAAAAAAAACGATTCTTGTTTGCCTGGAGCATGTTTATATTCCAGCTGTGTAATAATGTGCGATCTGTTTCCATGACCACAATTTCACTAATATTAATTTTGTCATGTCTTACAAAGGTATAAAGTAAGATAATTACTTTAAAATGTTATATTAATAGCACATATAAAAATGAACACCTTTTTTCTTAAGAATTTTAGATTTGAGTACTTTTCTTTATAGGAAAGTTAGTGATGTGATTTTTCATTTCCCCTCGTATATGAAAGTGCTCTTGCTCTGAGTAAAAGAATTCCATGCAAGTAAGGTAATAGGAAAGTCAATCATATTGTTGGATTTTCATGATGACTCGTTAATATGTTTCTATTCAGAGTATTTCATAGGTATTATTACCCATAAGTACAGCTTCTGAAGAAAATCTGAAGAATTGTGTAATAAGCAGTCAAAACTAGTGCTCATGGCCAGGACTACTTGAGCATCTCAGAAAAAATAATGAATTGCTGCCAAGTGTGGATCTGAAAGATGTCTCCCTCTCTCTGAAATTCTTTCCTGATTAACCAAGTATATTCTGATTTTTAAAACAAGGTCTAGCAGTATTAAGCTATGAATTGTAGGAAACGGCGTAATTTATTCCTTCTTATGTATTTCTGACCTAAATAAAATCACTATAATTCTTTTCCAATGAATTAATGGTACTGACATATAAGTAGATGATCGATAAATAGATGGGTCAATAAATGGCATAAATAGAATAGAATCACAGAATATCCTCAGCTGGAAAGGACACACAAGGATCAATGAGTCCAACTCCTGAACATTTTAGATATTAGTTATTTTAGATCTCTTCTTCAACCAGAGTTCCCCAAAATAAAAAGAAGCTTCTTATTTGGAAAGTGTTTTCGTAATTGCATTGTTGCTTTTTTTGATAGTACCTACAAGCTGAAAAATGTTTTATTAACTGTAAATAAAAAAAAAATAGGAGCTATATGGGAAAAAAAAAAAAAAAAAAAAAAAAAAGTCTTGGTATCTTTAATGCAATTTCCTGTAGATGTGCCTATGTCCAAAAACTCTGAACGAAAATGCTTCAGTCATCCAGTCTCTGCTCTTCCTGAGATCAGTTATCTCAAAAATTTGATGCCAGAAGCACTTAGAGACCAAGCAAAATACCTAAGATCGTTATGCCCCCTAAAAAATAAAATTGAGATCACTGATATTAGAAAAATCTATGTAATAGTGTATCTTGTTTCTACATGCATGGAGAACTAGAAGAAAAAGCCTTGCCAGTGTTCAGAAAAGGGTGCAAAGCTCTTGGAAGCAAAAAAGATTCCAGCCTGAAACCCTGTGGCTCAGTGTCTAACTGAATTCAAGACTGTTGTAGAAACCAACCTGCCTGAAGGTCAGGCTAAGGCAACTAAAGTTCTTCACTTAGTATAAAAATAATTCTAGAGTGTAATTATTTAGGTGTATATGAATAAAGATATATTTGATACCAATTAAATTAGTAGAATATATAGAAACCCCCTCTTTTAATGTTTAATTGACTAAATGCATTCCATTTAATTGTTTGTACACCAGAGACCTTTAAAATAATTATATGCAAGAAAAGTGGAAAAAAAATTTAGAGTAAAATACCCATACTGTTTCTGTTTTTTCCCCTCCTGAAATGATTCATGTCAAAATATTTCACAATTTTTGGAAGAAATACCATCTGCTAAAGATTTTATACTTTAGCATTCATTGGCAAGTATCCTCTCATTCAGTAGTATCATTTCAGCTTATGATTTCTTGCAAAGACTTACACAGCTGAAAGGGGGAGTTTGCATCTAATTCAGAGAATGCTGCTCTGATGTGATTTTAGGAGTGTTTATGCTACATTTAAGGTACAGAAAATCAAAGCAGTATAGCTGTCATGTTTGAGTGCACCCATAAATAGAATTTCATTCTAGTAGAACTAATTGGTGCAAATGTTGGCTTGTTACAAAAGCTAGTACAACATATTCATAATCACCTAGGATTATGGAACTCAAGCATAAGAAAACATTCTGCATCCAAAAAGAAAGAAAAGAAAGACATGTAACTTGCTTCTTACAGTTTCTTTCAAGACATGAATACTGAGTAAGATGCCACCTGAATGGTCTTAACTAGGTTTTTACACTTTTTCCCATCTGTTGGTGTCTCTACAGGTTGATTTGTACATCCTGGGCTGAAATTCACCTTTCTGGGTGAAATTCTCCAGTCAAAGCTAGCCGCATAAAATTTACATACCATGGGGGTATAGAACCACGTGTATAAGGTCCCAACAGATAGATTTTTTTCTGCTACAGATCAACCATTAAGAAATGTTAAAAAAAAAAAAAAAATTTGCTGTCCAAAATTCTATCTTTCTTCAGTGTCCTTCAGTGTCATATTTACCCTGTAGTACATTTCTACAGCCTAAAAAGTAGGGATTTGTTCAAAATCATAAGTATTAGGCAGACATTGGTAAATGGTTTCCAAAGTTCATGTGTTTGACAGTTAACAGTTTTCTACTAAATGACATGTGGCAGAAATTGCTCCTTGGTCTTTGAGAAAAGAAAAAAAAAAATCAAACAAAACAACTCTTTATTACAAAGAAAAGAGAAAAGCCAGAGTAAGTTTTCAAACTGTAAATCCCAATCTTACTTTCATGTCTAGTATGGAAATACAAATTCTGGAGATAATTTGAGCAATTGTTTTTCCTAATTTAAAAAAAATAAAATTATTATATTATTTAGAAAGAAAGAAAGGAGATCATGGCAGACCTCCTGGCTGATAAGAGCTACATTAGTATTTCCTTTTTTTTCCCTCTGTGGTACTGAGCAAGTAGAGCTCTTTGTAATGATTTTTAAGTTACAAAAGTAGTACAAAACCATGCTTTTCATTCCAAGTTATCTGTAGCTACTTGCAAGTTAATAACTAAAGATTCAACTTCTTTCAAATTTTTCTCTGAGATATTATTTGTCACTTTTGGAAGGTATTTATATTCTATATAAATGTTGGAGACAAACATAAGCAATGAATAGTTTGTAAAATAAATTCAGTATGTTCAGCTAGGTTTTTCTTTCCTTCTTTAGTAACTTCTTAGACTATTAGCTCAAGTAGTGTATGCACAACATCTGAGGAAATGCCCACTCATTATCATCGATATCAGCCCATTATACTTAAATTTTTCATTTTAACGGTATAAAAAATATAATTATATGGCTATTGCTAGATATGAAGTTAATTAATTATATTATTAGTGATAAATGAGTGAATTATACATCTCTTCTATGTATGAATAAAAGGTCTAATTTAGGTCAGCAATAAAATATTCATACATTTATATTATTGAAATGTACATATCAATTTTTAACTTGCAGAACAAAGCAATTCACTTTGGTAACAAGGAAAAGGAAATTAATAATATAGCTATAAGTAAATATAGGTAAATTATAAATATTTTTAAAGAATTTTTAAAGAGTTTACCTGTTCTTTTAGCATCTCTCTTCGGTCTACCTGTACAATTCTTCAACAGATTCAGTTTTCTTATCTGTTTGTGTGGAAAGAACAAAAACATTGGCAATATGACAACATACTGTAGCAGTGTGCACTGCTTTATTTACATAATGAAAATTCTTTTCTAGAAAAAAACATTTGGGGGGGGATTTGGGATAGTTTACTCATCTACGATTTTTCATACATAATAGAATAGAAAGAAAACAGATTTGTTCATGGAACATGTATGGTATGAATTTCATGTGACTCTGCTACAATTCATTAGCTAAATTATCTTTTGAATAAGTACAAAAAAAGTGAGTTTGGGATATTGTTGCCAAAAAAAAAAGCTATGATGACAAATGTCCAAAAAAAAGATAAACATTATTTCAGAATTATTGTATAAGTCTCCTTCAGTCCATTATTTGAAGCAAAATCCAAAATATACTCACCCTTGAAATGTATCCAGTTTATTCCAATCTACAAGTCTGAGAACAATTGTGCCTTAGATGCTGAATGAAAAATAATGAGACATTATTTTTTGAGTATATATAGAGTCTCTGTCAATATAATACATGTTCAGAGTAATTCTTGTTGTTTCAATGCATGTATTTTAAAAAGGTGCTCATGAACGTGGCTTCCCTACTTCCCCTTACATGCACATTCAGATGTCTTGATAACACGTCAGAATAACCACATGAGCACATGTGAAATATACACAGATACCAATGAAGTTCTCCCATTCTGAAAAATTAAAAAAACACACCAAACCAAAACAACCAAAACAACAGAAACCCCAAGAAAAGCAACCAACCAATCAAAGAACAAAAACCCCAGAACAAAAAAGAAGTTCCAGATGTCAAACCTCTTCATAAAAAAATCAATCCTTTAAGTTCCAGATGGCTCACCTCTATTAGGACAACTTACTCTAAGGAGTAATTCTGATTTTCTCTCTCTGCTCCCAAACTTGTGCTGATTCTTAGCTAAATATGGGCTAAGAATTCTCGAGTAAGAAACTCTTTAAAGCAATTTTTGCAGCAAATATTTACTAGATCATATTACATGAACTGCAGAATAAAGAACCTCTTACCAGGGAAGACCTCATTCTGTTTAGCACTATGCCAAGAAAGTAGCCAGCCAATCAACCAACCAACCAAGTCTGGATACTGATAGTTGATGATCATGAAAGAAATTTCCTGTCCCCTCTCCAGTCTGAGTGACAATGTTCAACCTTCTTCAAATGCAAGTGATTTTAGTCATAAGGGTTTGTCTAACCTTCATGGTAACTGACACCAGCAAACTTGTTGAGAATTCTGTTATTAAGATCACTGCAGTCACTATGGCACTCACATTTTGAAGGGCTTTTACAGCTTAAAATTTACCAGGAGAAAAATTATCTGAGACAATCTTTTAGTATGCACCTGCTGTTCAAACAAAATCTTTCTGTTCATCAAAGTTGCTAGTAATTCAGTTAATAAGTAAATTGGTTTTAAATTAAATGTTTTTAAAATTGGCTTATCCCTGACTGTGGTAAACCTTAAAATGCATTTAGTGCAGCTTCTACGTCTATTAAAGATCATTCTGACTAATGTCCAATTCACGAGACACTTACTTACAGGTTAATGTTTATTCAGAATTAATCACTGGAGTACCACAAGGTCATGCACTTACTTGGGTAGTTGAAATGAACAACTAGATGCTGCTCCTAGGTACTCAGCAAGTATTTGGATGTCCTTTTAGTAATGTAATGTTCTCATCTATTATGTGCTATATTCTATGCTGGTTTCTTTTTCATAGCATACTTCATTATAAAATTAATTTTCTGTCTATGATTTTGCATTAACCTTAACTGTACCTGTGAAACTGCCAGCATTCAGAAGAATTACCTTTTTGTGCTGCACTGAAGATAATTTAGCAATTGTAATCGGTCGGTATTTTGACCAGCTTCCCCAATGGGATTTATCAAACAACAAATATTGTTAGGCAAAATGGAATTTTATTAGTAATATTTACTGATTGTTGTAATCAATTATTCATTTGATTATTATAATTTCAGCGTTTTCTTTAATGAAGAATGTGGAAAAAACAAGGAAGAATTAAATTTTCTGCTTTGTAAAATTTCTATTCAAAGAACTCCTTATCCATTATGCTCTAAGGATGATGGAGCCTCAGGAGGAAAATATGGAAAGTTATTTAAGATTTAGGATCTAGGCTAGAACCAGGCATGGTCTTTTTGTTCTGTGGTTCTGTGTTGGAACAGGATCCAGCTCCATGAAGACAGCTTTTAGGAGTCAGTTCAGTACAAATTATGAGTAACAGCTGCAAGAATATAGCAAAATACTTGTCAATGAACCTCCTTTGCCCCCTCACATTATTTTATGATTAATTGACTATCTTTTACCAAATGAAAAGCCCAAGCTTTTAATCTTTCTTTGAATATAAAGCAGATTTTATATGACTCAGCATCATGATTTGCAGATGTCAGCTGAAAATACAAAATACTTCCCATGCCAGTTAGGCTACTAATGTCCCAGGGTGTGAGTGCAGTACATACTAAACCATACTATGTCTATAAGGTTTGTTTGTTACTAAAAACTTAATATTTATTACTTTACTTATGGGAAATTTGCTTCAACAGCTATTCCCTTCAGAAAAGTTTTGGATGTGTATATCTCTTATGTAAAGAAAATGGACAAAAAAAAAGAAAAACAAAAATTAAAAGTCCATATTCTGAGGTCCAAAAGTGAGAGTTAATTAAAGGACAACCAATCTTCAGGGGTAGGAAAAGCAATATGGAAAAAACAGCAGTTTTACATTTACATTCACACTGCTTACAGCTTCTTCTTTATTTTTCTCTTTTTCCCAATAGTCAACATTCTTTGCCTTTTCAGTAGAGAATCTCTCAGCCTTTTTTTTTTTTTTTTCCCTGTTCTTTTATGGTTTAGATTTGCATCTTCTTTATTAGTAGAACCATTAAGCGATTTAAAAGTGATGTATTTGATTTTTATGTATCTTTTTCTAGACAAATAAGAAAGAAAAGGAAAAACTCTTAAGACAGAAGATTTAACACTTTGTGCAAGTTTATGTGCATAGCAGTTTGGAGGATTTATTTTGCTTAATTTTTTGATCTGAATTAGGAAACTTGCATAAACTAAGCTCCTTCAAAAGTAATGGTCTTCTAATATTCTTTTGATTTTTACTATTTAAGAGACAGAATTAATAACTTTTGTGTTATTTAGAGTCAAATATATTTACTTTGAAGCATAGATTTGAAGTAATGAGACAACATAAAATACCCAAATTCACTACTGTTATACTTAACTAAGCATAATGGTTAGTTTTGTGCCTGATTAGGCATCTCTTTACATTCTTCTGTCTTACAGAGAATATCTATCTTGTAGCTGAGAAAATAATTTGCAATTCCTACTGCTATTTGTTTAATTTTGCTGTCACTTTCGTCTAAGGGAAAAATGGAAGGAAAGATACTATGCTCTGTCTTGTTTATTTCTCTCCTCTTTTTTGTTGCATCCTCTTATTTGTGAAGTTTGTGTGCCAGATTAATAAAATATTCCTGACTGTTACATGAAGATTAAAAGCAATGCCAGAGAAGATGGATTTAAAAATGAGGTGGGTCCTTAAGCTGATCTATACTTTCCCTTCTGTCTTTGAGGATTTTTATAATTTCATGAGAAAATTTTCTAAGGATTCTCTACCTCTTCTCCTGAACAAAATACCTTTGATTTAGCTGTTCTTCGTAATCACAGACAGGAAAACCAAAGAAATTTGGATAAAATGGAAGTAGTCTGTCTTTATTTAGATTTTTTAAAAAAGGAAAAAAATTAATGTGAATCCTGACCACCCTTTCTAACCAGGATTTGAGGATTTCAGTCTTAGATGAGAATTGTAACTGAGAGATCCTGAATTAACAAAGGTTATAACATATATCATTCCCTCATATATCTAAATTCAGAAATGTACATGATTTTAATTATTTTGAAAACTAATATCAGTTTTTCTTCCCTGTTCACACTGTAGCCTTTGTCCTTCCTAGGTACTTAAGCAATTCCAGCCACATACCTTGTGTCCCAGGAAGCTGTATCCATTTTGGGATATTAGATTGAAGAATATTAATTTGACATGTTAAATATTTTATCAAGAGACACAGTATTAATTCAGTCTTTCTCAAGGTTATTATTAGCTCTTCCTTTCCTCTTTTCTGCCTGCATCATGCTTAAAAATGTAAATCTGCACATAAAAAAATAAATTATTTTAGTAGGATGTTTGCTGTTGCTGTAGACATTGTTTTTATGTGTAAGGGAAAAATACAAACTTATAACCACACATTGTCTCTTCTATTTTTCATTTGTGTTAGCAGCAGATCCTTGTGTTGCACAAGTGTGCCCTGATAAAGAAGACTCTACATCTCAGTGGATTTTTTATGTGAATATGTTTGAACAGATAGTGTGAATATGCATACACACTATCATTAATCTCAATAAATAAGGTTTTCTTTTAGAATCTTTATAAACAGAAACTCTAGAAAAAAAATATTTTAAGATTTTTTAACATCCTCAGAGACTATCTGAAATTTACTTACGAGTGCAACTTGAAACAATGTGAATAACACAAATACTATTTGTGCTTTACATACCTTGACCCTAAGAAATAATGGAGAGTTATCACCAGAATTGAACAGTATTAAATAGAATTAGTTAGTTTATGCTGCATAGTTTATTTCCAATGATAAAGTAAACCCATGTCACCAAACTCTCTAGGAACACACACGTATACATATGTAAACTTATTTCAATACTATATCAATTTTACCAAGCCAAGCAAAATTAAAGTAAAATAAACAATAGTCTGTTGGCCATTGATTATCACAAGTTACAAAATTCTCCAAGCAGCATAAATCCAGAATAATCCTGGGGTCCAATGAGAGCATTGCCAACATCCTATTTTCTAGGACTACAAAGGCACAAAAACCTAGCCGAAATCTCTACTATTTTCATAAAGATTTTTTTTTTTTTTTAAATTTCTGTGCACCTATAACTTATTATCTTGATTTAATATGGTGTCTAGTAACCTTGGAAAATCCTCAGATTCTTAGTCACAGACTTTTAGGTTGTGTCTTGGGTAGATTGTTGTCTCCATGACACAAGGAGTCACTAGGGAGAAATCTGTTTGAGTTTTTGATTCCCTTTTCTTCTAAAGGGAAAAAAGTAATGTATATTTTTCTTTTAAAAATCTGCTTTTTGCTGTCTTGTTTTCCAATGTAACATACCACTCACTGTAAAAGCATAAAGATATCTGATTAAACATCCAATCTTAACAAGGTAAACACAGTCAACTCTGTTGGACAATTTATCTGAAGAATATCCCATAATGTTTGGTAAATGAAAAGTGTGATATGGAGTTTTAAAACGTACAAATAGAGATGAACTTCAGCTGCAAAGCTAGAAATTTATGCTACTGAAATGTCACTTCGACCCAGCTGAGCTACTAAAGCACAAGTTTCAAGCTGTGGTAGCATGCTGCTGCTGCTGCATTGTTCACTGTTATGGTTAGAGGACATCAAAACCCTAATTGAGAAAACACCTCGTCCTGATTTTAATGAGGAAGTCACCAGATTGGATAATGGAGTGTGGATATCAGATGAATGCACACACACAGACGAGAAAATTATTGTGGTTAATATACTGTTTACATATCTTTAATTAAAATGTTATCTTTACAAGACAAATGCTGTACGTAATCCTGGGATTATGTGCTACTCACACTAATCTATTCTTAGATTAGTTTCTTAATCCATTTCCTTTATTTATTAAAGACAAATGTTGATCTATTACTTAATGACCTAGTAGTAATTTATTTCAGTAAGATTTTTTTTCTTTATCTAGAATAATAAAAAAAAAAAAAAAAAAAATTAAAAACCTTTCTTTTCTGTCTGAAAGAGGACAAGAGACATATATTTTGCCAGATAATAAGAATTGTGATACTTTCTTATTAGACATTTCCATAAGCGAAGTGCTGATGGTTCAATAGGAAGAGATGTGCAATTATTGAAAAACCTCTATTCAAAGTGTAAGAAATGTTTTATGTCTTTACTTACATATTGACGGTGCACTTACTCCTTTCACAGAATGATTGGTTGCACTAAAAAAGAAAATAAAAATGTGGATTTGAGTTTCTATTTGTATGGGTAATAAGTGGACTGTGTTCCACAGCTTATGAGACCAGACATAGTACATGGTTAGGGAAATTTATCTTGTAAAGGCAATACTACCTACATTTAGGCTAGCTTAATGAGAGATTGAAATTTCAATTTGTTCAATAAAATTCACCTTCTTGGTTAAAGGTGAAAATTACTTGAATTGCAACCGGCTTTTAAAGTTATATCGAAAAGCTCAATAAGGATATATTTTCTCAAAGATAAACAGTAATGAACAAGGTGCACAAAGGTATTGACCCTTGAGCTTTTAAATCTTCAGAGATAATATAATCTTGACGGAATTCTGTTTTTATAGGAGAGAATTGAACTTTACTATAAAAACTGAAGTTAGACCAAATACTAGTAAAAAGTAATCTTTCCAAGGTATGAATCATTTTGATTTCAGTAAACTTATCAGTTATATAATAAATATTTCAAATGAAAAAGCAAATGTTTGCGCTTTTAATCACCAGTATAAAGTATTTTTGGATGTAATGGCACCATGATTTTTTGACTCTATAACTAATACATAGGTGAAATATTTTATTTCCCATCTTTAATAACAGACCCTATTTCATTAAAATGTCATTTTCTACTGAATTAGCACATTATTTTTTCTCTCTTTACATTAAGTTCAGCAGATGCTATTGAGGTGATTCTACTTTTTATATAAGATGATGACAATACAATTAGGATTTTTTTCAAAACTGTAATTGTAAAATTGACCTTATTAAAATTCCACTTCCTTCATAATTAAAAAAACCTAATTACTTGTAGTAATTGGACCAGAAATGACATTTTCAGTTCATTAATATTCAACAAATTGTTTTTGAAGATGTTCTTGCATGGTTAGTAGTCAGTCTTCAGCATTTCTGTTCATTTCTTATTTAAAAGTCATCTGGAATAATAGTTTGCATCTTAATAAGGCAAATTTCTATGAATTGATTTTATTTATAAGGTTTTTAATTGCTAATTAATGTGTGAAAATATCTGTCTCCCGTAATATTTGTAACACATGAAGTGAAAGGTGAATGTAGTAGAACAACAATTCACACATTCCTGCATCGCTCTAAATAAGCATGAAAGATAACATATTTCCCATCCACAAATTCTCACTATTATTTCTAGAAATGTCAAAAACAAGTTTAATATGTCACGGTGCTCTGCACCTGAATAAAGAAGTCAATTTATCTAAATTCACAAAGTAGAGGCAAATCAAAATAATGATGCATGAACGATTTTATTAACCAGCAAAATACAGCTGAGATCATTTCAAGGTGTACACTGTTTATATTATTTGATGTAATGACATTTAAATTGATATCATATATGCACTGTAATTCTCTTTATAAATTTTTTTAATAGATGTGTCTGTACTTATAACCTTGAATTGTAATTCCTCTGATGTCCCTGAATCAGACAGAGCTCAGACAGGGCTCAGTCACAGCTATGAAGAGATTTCCCTTCTGGTAAGTGTGATCCATGAGCTGGAGTGATCACTTTTAAGGGTAAGTGTCAAATTGCCAATAAAAACTGCCAGATGAAGTGAAATGTAAAGTAATTTTGAGTGACAAGTCTGCATCAGAAGTTGAACTGAAATGATTGTGCACTTTCCTTTTGTCAGGCAAAGAATCTTCATGTGATTTTGGAGTTTATAGTTCCATAATTTTTGAATAACCCTGCTTCTAACTTCAATGCCTTCAGATATTTAATCTGAATGTAAGACTGGGAAACTGCAGGTCTATCAAGAATTTTGGGAGTTTCCAAAGTTAAGTTGTATCTGAAAAAGAATATTGAGGATGACAGTATTGCATGGAAGGCCTTTTTTAAAAATGCATCTTTGAGAGTCAACTCCAAACCTCTTGTTTTCATGTGCATATTTTTTTCTCAGGGAGCTTTCTTTACTCTTAGAAACTTTCTGTCAGGGCTTTTCACTTCTGGATAAAAAAATAGATAAACTTAGTAGATAAAAGAAAAAGTTTTTTATCTGTGGGAACACATGTTGTATAGAACTTACTACTTCAATTAAAACCTCACCAACAGCTAAATTTCTGAGTCATTTCTAGTGTAGTGTTCAAAAGAGCTATTAAGTAAGCAGATGTCATGATTGTATTTCAATGAGGGTTTTTGCTTGTAATAAGCTGAAAATTCATTGTTTTCCCCACTTTGGTGTATGCAAAAATCTCACTTCTTTGGAAGCATATCAATATAGTCAGCTCAGTCTGCTTCAGTGAGTGAAATATGGGACTCTCTATTAGAATATTCAAATTGATTTGTAGGCAGGTATATTAACTCTGGCAGGTATATTAACTCTAAGAAAAACAAGAAGAGAAAAAAGAAAAGAAAATGATAGCTTCCTTAGGTCTAGAGTCTCATGATGGGTCTAAAATGCTAATTCTGGCATACAACAAGAGAATTATTTCAATCTGATTTTTGAAATAATAATAATTTTTCTCACACAGCCGATTTCCACAGCAATCAATTACATTATATATGCTGTAGTTTATGTAAAAGGTGTACAGTTAAAAATTGAACTGCATGCTTTTTGAAAGACATGCTGATGTAGCTGGTATGTCTTGCACGCACTGCTTTTGATGCTTAGAAAAAAATTAATTAATCTACTACAGCCTTCATAGTCAGTGGTTCGATTTCATAGTCTTCACACTCCAATATTAGTATGACATTCAGAGCCACATTTAAAACAGGAACATAAACTGGGCAATTTGGAGAAGTCTTATGATAATAATATAAAATAATTTTGATTACAAAACAAGTAGACACTATGTCTTAGAAGCGCTATACTGTGCAATGAGTATTAGCATTTTGAAACTGTGGAAATTATGCTCTACCTTCTTTTATCCAAAGATATAAACTGATGGACTAAATTTTTGAAGGTTTTGAAAGCATATTGGGAAATCATAGGTCATGTTTTTTTATTGTATAATCTGCTATTTTTATTGATCCTATCAAAATCAGTTGTTGCTAAACTTTCTGTTTATATTAAATTTGTTAATTTAATATTTACTACCTAAAGGGCTTGCATTACTTCCAATGCCTGTGAATCTCAATTGTCTGAAGAGAGGTCTATTTACTGAGTTTACAAATGTTTAAAATAAAGTACTAATAATAATAGCAGTAAAGGTAACGGTACAACCGAAGAAGCCAGAATGGAAGTTACCCTGTGCAAACCATTTGCTAAGCAAGGATCCAGTCGCCCTCCTTGACTGAAGATGTGCAACTCAGTGTAGCAGAGCTCAGAACTATTGCATGGCCTTTTTATCATTATCACTGGTGCTTCCTTTTGTGTGACTGTCACAACCCATCATTAGGGGCCACAATGTTTTTTATGAATTCTTGTCAAGGTGAGCAAAGACACCAGACCGTGTGTCAGGGAACTTGTGATTTTATTGTACAGCTGCCATAAGTCTGGTAACCAGCCCACTGTTTAGACTTAAAAGGTGTTGGCTGACAAACCCTTAAATTCCTACAGTAAACTTTTACAGGTGGAAGTTAACAAGCCCTAATTTTGGTAAACTTCAAGCTCTCAACTTCTCACAAGAAGGTTCTCAAAAGTGCTGGCTACCAAGACACAATATGCTTCCACAGGATCCTCCCTCTCACAACTAAGTTCAGCATGGAGTGCAGGGTGGAATATGATGGCCATGCTTTGCACAGGCAAGCAAGGAGGGAGAAAAATAAATATAGTAAAGGGAGACAAAGAATATCACCAGTCCTTAGATCCCATTGTTTGTCCTGCTGTGTGGATGGTCCAGAGCTGGGGTAAACAACAAGAGCAAAAGAGAAGAAAAAAGAGTGAGGTGGCCCAATTTGCTTCCTTTTTTCAGTTAATCTGGTGTACAGCTCCTATGTAAACTGCATTTTTTTGGCTTTTCTCTTCATGCATGTACACAAGAAGTGAGTTGGGGCAGGGGGGCTGAGCAGGAGTTTCGAGATGGAGCACAAAGTTGCCTCAGAAGAGCATTGTCCCACCTCCACAGGACCCTCTCTTTTGATCATATCTGTCTTGTCATAACAGTCAGAATGTTTGAGACAAAACATGCTTACACCTGGTGCTCCACAGTGACATTATTCTTTGAATCCCTTCCAAAGAACTTGGTAAGTAGGCCTAGTCCATTAGCTCAGTTTTATTCCCGCTTGTTCTTAACTCATTTTTTCATGTGTCAAATGCAATCGCAAGCAGATTTTATTGTGATCAGAAGATTTATTTTAAAATTCTGCACCACTGCAGAGTAGTTGCAGCTCTACACTCTTATCAGTTCCCATTTTGTCATGTGCTATTTATTCTTTCCACACAGCATTTTAATTTTGCAACACCTGGCCCCAGCTCCACGTAGATTTTTTCAGTAATGCAAGATAATCCCTTTGCTGATTCTTGTGGATGTTTCAATTAACTGAGATTACTGACTGGAAACTTGCACCTGGCAACACCACACCAACCTGTACAGCCATGGTCTCTCTCCACACAGCTTTGGAAACGGAGCTCTGTGTTTATATCTACTAGTCTGCCAGGGTGAGAGTACCTTTTACGAATCTTCCCTTTGTGTTGACAGCTGATCTTCAGAAACAGCTGGTGGTCCAGCAAGATTGTTGGAAATAAAAACTCAAATCACCGTAGCAAGTATTTTCCATTACTTGTAGGAAGCTGACCTGCTTTTCAAAGTCAAGGAAGAACAGCATATATTTGATTTAAGCATATATAGTGGTTTTCTTCATTGCAGTATAATTACAATTTTCTGTATAAATTCATATTTTTCAGGTCTGGAATTACTCACAATATTTGCCCACTTCTGTTATATTTTCCCACAAACTTCTCTGACTGCCTGTGGCACAGTACTGTGAAGTGCACAAACACACCTACTTTAATAGCTTTCTTCAATAAGGAGGTCAATAGAAACAGCACACAGTGACCCATAATTGAATGCAAGAGATTTACTGAAACTGATTAAACTTTCAGAGTCACGCTCAGGCAGCTGCTCTCATACATCTCAACCAGGCTCTAAGTGCACATCTTCCCTCATACTGACTTGCAGATTTAACAGTCATGTCCTAGGTCAAAGAATATACTCATGATAGAGGAACCTGAAAGTGCCTGGATGAATAATAATAATTACACTTAATAAAATACTTTACACAGGGGATGGCTGATGGCATTGCCAATCTTTCAAAATATGTTGTGGTTTATAACAGTTGCTTAGGTCTGCAAATCTTCTCTTCTTCATCATTTAAAATCATGGTTCAACTTAATTTAACATGCAAAGTCAAACACAAAGCATGAAGCCAGATCCTGACTGTTGCAAACCATTATAYATTGAGTGACTTTACCACTTAAGTGGTGACCACCACTTTTTCCAACTTAGTAGGAAGCCCAATTACTGCACTAGACTTTCAGCTTTTATATAAATGCACGAATGAAAAAAGAGACTTTGAGTTTATTTTTTTTCAGAAAGGGGGTCTTTTTATTTCCCTGGGAAATCATAAACCCCAAAATTTAAATAACTGCAAAACAGACAACAGCTAAAAAATGTTTAGGTTTTCACCTAAAAAAACTATGATGCTTTTTACCTTGAAAAGTCAGATTTGAAATAAGCAGAAATATCTCTCTCCTGGTTTTTCACTGTAAAAATAAGCACCATTTAGCACCATTTAGGCAGTTAGGATAGAATGGGATTTATATGAATCAAGACAAATTTTAATGGCCAATGTGTTTCAGATACTGAGATCCTATTTTTGCTCAGATTAAAATTAGTTCTTCCTGTTCCTTTATGTTTTGTTTGTTTGTTTGTTTTAATAGACTAGATTTAGATTTAAATATCTAAAATTCTGACATCTATATATTAAGTAGGGGGTTTTTTTTTGTTGTTCTCTTACTTGTTAGTGGAAGAAAATTAGCATTATTCATCATGCCAATTATCTGACCAGTTTTTAATATCTGCTTCAGGGTAAAATGAGTCATTCTTGAAACTGTTCTCTAAATCTTCTGATTGTAGTGGGACCCTAAGGCAAGGAAGGTAGGTGCAAGTATACAAACTTACATGAATATAATTCACCCATAATAATTTCCCATGGCTTATCAGATAGATCACCTACACACTCCTTTCTTATCAGATATATGTGGAAGGCTGGGCTCAGAAAGCAATTGCACTCCAAGTATCTTCCCTTGATTTTCTGGTCATACACTTGGACAATCGTCAATTTTTCTTTACTTCGTTCTTTACTTTTATTTCCCCACTGCAATATCCAACAGAGAAGCCTTAAAAATGTAAACAGCTTCTTAGTTTAAAAGGTAAAAAAAAAWATTACTTTCATTATGCTACACTTCCATTAGAGTCTGTCTCAATCAATAGAAGGCWAGAAAGGCTTATAAATAATCTAAATCTAAATATTTTTACATTAATATAACATACTATAAATGTTATGTTAATATAAATATTAAGAATAATTACTTTGTYTCTGCACTTTAAGCAAACACTATGGAAGAATATACTTTCTTTCTGCAACAGACCCAAACTGTGGTTTATTTCAAGATGTCTCATAAGAAAAGAATTATGCAAAGAGGATACACAGTGTTCAGAGATATTTGCATAATCATTTATATAAAAGTTTTCTATGCTTTATGACTTCCTGTGGACTGGCAGTTTATCTTTGAATTTATTTCTCACTAAATGGTCACGATAAGTGAAATTCTTCTATACAGACATGAAACAGAATGCATTGTTCTGTTGACCACATAAACAATATTGCCTTCAGATCTGAATAATCTGAGAGATTGTTAGTTTATTAAGTAATCTTTATTTCTAATCCATAAAACTACATTTCTGAATTGTGCTGTATCTTCTAATTTCATGCATATTTTATCACAAAGAAAGTTTGTATAGATAAGAAAATAATAACAATTGAAATGAAGCTACTCATCAGAAGTGATAGAAACTGATAGGGGTGTTGTTTTTAAACTGATTTTTTCTCCTGTTAAAAAGAAAAAAAAAAATAATAAATTACACTGCATCTGAAGGGTCTGTCTGAAGTCTTCTTATGTCTTATGTGCATACACTTTGAAAATATACTTTTTTGATATGGCAAGTGAATATCTATGCCAATATATACTATGTTATATAATATAGTATAACACTTATATTTTATTACATTTATTTAATCAAAAACACATTATGTTGACATCGATATTTAGTGAGCACATACATTTGCCCTATTCATGTTAAAAAGTCATTATACTCTCACAGAATATTATGATAAATCTCCTGTTAGCAATGCACTGTGAGTGTAATATGAGATACTCTTTTATTTATGAACTTTAAAATGTCAAGTGCTTGCTTTTTACTTAACCTTACTGAGATAACCAGCCTATACATTACAAAAGAGAATCATGGAACCCTTCTTTCATTGAGATCTTGATGTACCAACACACTTTACTGAGTTACACTGAGTAGAATATAGAATAAATAGAATTGAACTTGTGTCCTAGCTACAGAATGGCAGAAGAAGGTTTTTTTTACCATTCTCTCCTTTATTAAATGTGTCAGAATGACCTGTCAGTAACTGCAGACATTCTGAGATCTTCAGCACCTTCATGCCTTCATGGACAATCAATGAACTGTTAAGGTCAACATATAAGTTGTCATTGCTGGGTTTTTCATATAGCTCAGAGCAATAGCTACAGATTTGGGAATATTCAAATACCAGTAGCAGCATTATTACTGGCTACTTATGGTTCAGAACTTTTGTTTCAAGCAACATTTATAAAGGTCTCCTTTTTTTAGAAGAATCTGAACCTCTGGTCTCAGCTTCAAAGAGGTGGTATGTCAGTCATGTCAGAGCCAGAATTATTTATATTTTCTTTTTCCTCTTTTATTTTTCTTGACCTAAAACTTTTGTGGGATTTATAATGTCCAGAATGCATGAATGGTTGTTCAGATTTGTAATAGCCATTTAGTTCAATGTTTATTTTGGTTTATTTTATATTGATTAAAAGGAATGAGAGTGTTATTTGCCTGATCACAGATATCAGAGAGAGCAGTCCTGAAGGATGATCTGTATGGATGTGTGGAGATTTGTTACAAAACAAACCAGTTTGTTTTGCTCTATCTTGTTATTTGTCATTCACCACTGTCCTGAAGCCTTCAGTCAGTTTTTCAAAGAACAAAAATGCCGTGTCACAAAAAAATGTATAACAGTCTTGGTGCCTTGCAAGACTCGATCTTTAGTGAGGCACCCAAGTTGGATTTTTTCTGGCTACACTGATTGAACAATGATGCCTGTCAAATACATTTATATAAACCAAAGCCTATTTGTGAACAGAAATAAAAAAATCAGTAACTGAAATAAAAAATTCAACCAATCCAAACTGAGTGAACTACAGCCCTCCTTGCAAAGCAGTCCCACTCCACCTGTACTCAGGCACATGATGGACTCAATTCGGGCAGCCTTCCCTCCTGAGCTATCTGATATGCAGCAGGAAGCTGGTTCAAAATCTTTAGCAAAGGTAAATTCCATGAGAACTGAAATGTAATTCATCTAAAATGTTGCTATTATTAATATTAGTTGCATAGCTATGGGGGCCAAGTTCTACTCTCTTTCAGTGAAACCATACCATGACTTCAATAGGGCTTTACAGATCGGAGGGAGGGCAGAATTTTTTATTCCTATAACCCATGAGATATATGTTTTGTTAAACCTAATTTTAATCTGTTACTATACAGATCATATATGTAAGTATAACAATTTGAGAGTAATATTTTCTCTGTTTTGTAAACTAATTTATTAATTATCTGTGAGTGTGATTTTCAAAGATACTCTGTGGGGACCTCTGCTGTGTTTATCTGGGTGAAAACTGGTATGTGTGTCAATTCCTTTTCATTTTAATTTCAGAGTTAATTAGGAAGTATTAAGTATGGAGGAGGGCAGGGGGTAAAGAATTTTATGAGACATATGCCAAACAGTTCTACAGCTACTCTAATTAGATTTAACTTCCAAAAGCATATAGAAAAGAGCCATCAGAGGGAGGTTATTAGAAGAACCATGCTAAACAATTTAACAGTAATTTGGAAGCTGAAGAAAAAAAATGAAAATTCCAGTGAGATTAATAAAAAAAAAAAAAAAAAAAAAAAAAAAAAAAAAAAAAAAAAAAAGAAAGAGGACTATATTTTGACTCATTTTATTTGTAAAGAAAATTTGACCAAATGCTTGTTAAGAGTGAGTAGAGGTTACTTTTTTTTTTATTTTTAGCAGACAAAATCTAGGGGACTGAGGAGTGCTTAACATCTAGCAATGGGTGTATTTTCCTAGTTCCAAGCTGGCTTGGACAAAGTGTCTTGGAACTTAACACCTGGGTGACACTGTGAAAGAGTAAGCAGAAAAGGATAACTTAAACTCTCTACATTATCTTGAAAAGTGCAGAGACTCAGCTAGACTTGACCACTAGCAGGATTTGGTCCAGTATATCTCATCTGTTTTTCAGAAATATTGTATGAGACACCTGTTAATTCAATCTCCAGTTGTTGCAGCATTATGAATGGTAGGGGCTTGATGAAGATTGACAGAAGTATTAAATTTTTGCCAAATGCAACCAAATGGATGCAATTTTATTATACGTTTATCATAAAGCAAGATAATTTTGAGAGACCACCTGTCCTGGCAGCAGGGAGAGAGGGAAGAGAACAGCTGCTTTAAGCTGTTGCCAGCTGTCTCTCCATTTATTGTTCAGATCCACAGTCAAATGACTGTGTGGAGCCCAAATGGATTTAGCAGATTTAGCCTGTTTAGGACAGATTTCTCCCACGATAACTCTTGACTCACCTTAAGACTTCCCCTTAGCAATCACTTCATGGGCTCTAACAGTTGAAAGAATTGAAACCTTGTCAGATTCTTAACATTGCAGACAGGATTGCAGATGGAGCAGTAAGACAGAAGACTTGAGCCAGTTTGGCAAAGCCATGACTAGAGAAAAGCAAGATTAGTCAAGGCAAAGGGTGACCACGTGCTACTACTGTATGGAAGACAGTAGAGGGTAAGGTTGAATTATAATCATTTCTCCAGCAGTAAATTTAGATAGCCACATCAACTCCACTATTTTTTTTTTTTTTTTTTAATATGCCTGTGTCATGGTTTTGTTCTACGAACAACTTCACAGGACATGCCATCCTCTTATCTACCCCAGTCATACTCTATTTGTGACTTCTAGGTTATCGAGGTCTGTAAATAATAGCAAAACAAAAAAAAAAGAAAAAGAAAAAAAAAAATTATGAATATCCTATATTTTATCTTATCAGTCCTGATATCCCTTTTTATTGTCTATTGTGATGAGTAAAGCATAAAGAATGGTAAGTTAATATTATACAAAATGGTCAAAGGCCTTCTATCTAATCTGAGACTCTGGCAGGTACTTAGGAAAAACAGAGATAAAAGAGAGTTATAACCCTTCAGCTATCAAAAGATTTTTGAACCCTTTTACATTTTCAATTAATCAGGAAGATTTTTATATCTTGTACGAAAATATACCAGCTAAGTCTCCTGCCTAATCCTCTATTCATCTGCTTCAGTTCTCTAGCAAAACTAGGTAATAAACCTATGGAATTCTTCTTTTCAATGGCATATGTGACTTCAGAAATCTACATCTTACTGTTTTCCTTTCCAGGAAGAGTTATAGTCTGAATCAATCCTCATACAACAATCTTTTAAAATATTTTGTCATTTTCTTTGCTCTCCTTTCTCTCTATTTGTATTCTATTCCAGAAGTTTTGAGTGGGAGGATGAGACCCACATACAGTCCTAAAGACAGTGAAAGAATATAGGGTTTCCACATATTTAAGTAATGGCATAAAAAAGAAAAAATCTGTTTTAATCTTTATTTCTTAATAATTTGTGATGTCCAGTTTAAACATTTTAAAAATGATGTTCACTTAGCTAATTCAATTATCTTAAAAAATAAATTTGCTGTGAATCCAGAATCTTTGGACTCATCACAGGTTTTGGGTAACTAGAATATCTTTTCCTATGTGAACAACAGGTATTGCATTTTGTTTGACATTTTATTGTCCCTTCCCTGTTCTCTGGATCCTTCACTGAACTCAAAGTTCAAATAAAAATACAAATAAACAACTTCCATCAACACATAACTTGTGCTTTTGTRGTCATCATATTCTTTCTTGGCTTTGAGTCTTCAAGCAGGTCAGCCTAAAGGCAACCTCTTGTGTCTCTCCAACACAAGTGCTCCTTCTGAGATTTTTTTGTAATCAATGCTCTTCACCTGTAGTGGGTCTGCTGCCCTCAGCTCTACTTTATTTTCTCTTACTAATGAACACGTTGTCTTTGTGCTCAGCACAGAGGAGTCTCTCAGGGCATACTCGGAGCCTTTGCCCTTCCTAAGTTCAAAAAGTCAGAAGATTGATATCAGCCATGCTCTTGCTTATCAACAGCTATGTGGTCTACTCTAAAATGGTATTTTGGGTGACAGGCTTGCAGTTTATATTCATGCTTTCAACTCAGGTTTCCTCTGACCTGGTGTATCATGCAAGCATTTTGTTGTAGAGCAAATAGAACTTCCTGCTTAAGTTATCTCCTGTACTTCAGTAGCGTTTGCACAGTATAACCCAAGATAGTTGTTTCTGGAATTCTGCAAGGAGCAACATACCACAACTACAAACATGAAACTATTAGTTTCACAGCTACAAACATGAAACATTGGTTCTGACTTGTTGGCTTGAGAAGATCACTATTATTCTACTAAAACTGTTCTCTCAAGCTGACCTTCCTTAGCAGTATCTATGTGCTGCACTGCAGGTAACAGTTTAGAATCACAGCAGATTTGAGAAGTTCATTCTTTGTGCACAAATCAGCTTTTAATTTGTCTAAGAACCAGGAAGACACCACAGTCCTCACCTTTAGTAGGACTTTAGTACATCATTGCGTGGGAATGAAGATCAGTTTTGCTTATGTTTGTCTTAGGTTTGACAATTGCTAAAGCCAAATGTCAGGAAGGGCAACACTATTTTCTGTCAGCAGCATCTGTCTCCTTAGCAAATTCCTCAGACAATTGCATTGGCAGTTTTGGAGTAGCCTCTAGGTCTATCAGCTACCCTTGTCCTTGCAACACTGTTTTATAGTGATTCAATTTGTTTCTGAGTAATGTCTGCAATTTTTATGCAATTAAACTGCAACACAAATCACTTAAAGGATCTCTAAAGCAATCTTTTAATGGAAATATGCAATACTTATTAACTATTGACATTCCCTCTACCAAGCATTTGTTATAATAAATAAGAATTACTACACATATTATTACTTTGCCAGCCTGGAAGTATTCCAGCCTTTACATTGATTTAGTCGTTTGTCAATATTCCTGGTTTCTATTCATAGTTATATGGACATTTTTTCAGTGTGTTGCATTCAAATTTCAGCCATGACAGTTTTATCTGTTATCAGTTAATCTATGCAATTTAAACCCCATGTAATTTTTAAAATGTTGTACCTTACCAGACAACTCTGTGTCACTGGTTGCATAACAGTTTGCTTTTGTACCCAGCATCAATTTATTCTTGGAGATTACCCATTGAAAAGATACTCCCATAAAAAAAACCTTTGCAGCCCAGATTAAAAGGGGAATCCTCATTGTATTGATAAATTTGTAGGATTTACTTTTGTATCCGTTTGAGAATCTAACATTTAAATATAAACCAAATTATAAGTTACTTCTTTGAGTTCACATAGACCAATATATTTGTTAAGCAAAATATAGATTTGTGAATTAATGTAGTCTCACACAAAGATTTCCTGCCAAATCTAGAGATCTAGAAAGCCATAGGCCTAAAATAACTAAAAACCTACCTTTTCCTGCTCCCAGCAGTTTGATTTGAAACTCTTTTTATTTTTTTAACAAATAAATTCTGAAATAAGAAGAACATTGTCTGAGAGATACTGAGATACATTTTTAATAAATATTTCTCTACGAGAATAGAAAGAACTCCTTGTCAGCTTAAAATAATTCAACATCTCCCCCAAATTCTTACTGATATTACAGAGACTTAGGTACTTAATTTCTTTAGAAATCATATCAAACAGATCTTGCTAGTTATATTCCTAAAAACCTGCAAACTATGTGTTCAGAGTCTAAAGGTGTTTGACTCAATATACTCAAAATTACAAAAGTAATAAGAAACAAATTTTTTTTAAAAAATTTTGACTTATTAATTTTTTTTAACATCAAAAATGCTGATGACATTACATCTTATTGAA
The DNA here is from genome assembly GCF_030028575.1 of Malurus melanocephalus. NCBI lineage: Eukaryota > Metazoa > Chordata > Aves > Passeriformes > Maluridae > Malurus > Malurus melanocephalus. Next base: position 42,985 of record NW_026623558.1, read on the forward strand.
ACACAGGCTATTTATTTCCATAGATTAAACATTTTTTTTTTTTAATTAAAGAATATCTAGTTTTTCAGCATTATTGTGTTTATATTAAGGCTCAGAAATAACAGCTATGCATTGTGTATAAAATGATACCAAACAATGTACGCAAATTTCTTGTTTATTAAAGAAATGAGGATAACAACCTTGTAAAACCTCCAATATAAAGTTTTAGTTCTAATGTTAAGGAAGACATATTCATGTTAATTGACTAATTAGTTTGAACAGTGGGAGCACAAATAAAGGATAAAAATGTGTAAAATGCTTACTTTTTTTTTTTTTTTTACAGATTATTGGAACAGTCGTGTTAAATCAAAATAAGAATATCAAGTGATAGATACAGCATAAAGCATATATCAGATAGAATATATCACAGAATCACAAAATCACAGAATCATGGAATTACACAATTGGGGTTGGAAGGGACCTTTAGGATTGCCTGGTTCCAGCCCCACTGCCACGGACAGGGACACATTCCACTAGACCAGGTCATCAGGGCCCCATCCCACCTGGCCTGGAGCACATGAATACATCTTGAACACTTGAATGCATCCTGAGGAATGCTTAGAGAACATTCAGCTGAGGTATCCTCTGGGGATATACATATGTAAAATGTCACTATTTTCAAAACACATATGATATGAGATGTTCGCTTCCTCCTGAGGGGCTGAGTTTATGATGATAAATGCCAATATCTTTAAAGTCTTTAAGTTGTCATGAAATGAAATTGATTTTTACAATAAAACATTTTTATCAATTTTACTTTTAGAGTAATCAATCACTTTTTAATATGTGATCAAAATAATTGGAAAAAAAAATTAGTCTTTTGTGTCATAATCAATAGGTCACCAGTGGCCTACAGACCATATTTAAGGATATTAAAATTTAGGTGTCGCAAACTCAGCTTCTCAGAACAAAATTTAAAAGTTGTCTTTTCAATGAATCAGTGGCTGTCGATCAATACATTCTTCAGTAAATCCATTGCTAGATTGATTTGTGCTAGCAAAGCTTAACCCCAAAGTATTTAAAAATCAACCACTTAATGTCAGGATCCAATGTCAACACATTATTAGGGGACAAATGATGACTTTGATTGCACTTGAATTATTGTTATCTCTTTATTCTACTAGAGCTTCTTTCTTTCACCAGTCTCACTCCAGTCTAGAAGTATGACTGCATGGCTGTGGCACCAGAGTCCCCAAGATGGTGCACTCCAGAGCTGTGTGCCAGACCCTTTGCTCACCCACATGCTTATCCTCTCCCACAGTGAACCCTAAACTGAACAAGAGAGCTCTTTTCCCCTCATGGGCCTCATGTGTTAAAACATTGAAAACAAACATTTTAGATAAAGCATTTGCTTACTTGTCATATCTCCTGAACCATTCAGATATGACAACAAAAACCCAGCCGGAATGTGAAACAGGTATATAAAAATCTCACACATGCTTGCTGTTGGTTATTTGGTTATGTGGCCTTCCAGACAGTTCACATTAGTCTATAAACATTGCAAAAACAAATGTCTAAGCAGAAGAAAGCAATTAGTACATGCTTGGTTAGAAAGAAATGATAAAATTTTTATTCTTCCCCCCTCAATGTCATGTCTGTGAGCTAACCATGTTCTTGACCCATTTTATCAAATTCTTCCTAAATACAGAATTCCTCTAACACAAATGAGAACTGTTTTCAGTAGCAAGAGATCAGGTTATCATTTTGAGGTTACACTTCAGTTGTAAAGAGCAAAAGGCTAACAGCTTGTAACACTGTTTGAAAACATTGCTTGCAGATGGCAAGCTTGCAAATTGCCATTTTATCAGTATGTAATATTTTAAAAGTTCTCAACATTTAATTTTTTTACAATAGTTTTCCTGTGATTAATCAAACTGATCAAATAAAAATGTGGTAAAAAAAGAAAAAAAAAATGGACTACCCACCAAAAGGTGAAAACTGAACAAAATTAATTCATAGAAATGTGTCTGTGTAAGTAGAGAGCAAAACAAGCTTCATAAAGTAGGAGGGAGGGAAGAAGGCAGGGAAAAAAAAAAAAAAAGGAGAAAATTTGAGAAATTCTCTTTCAAACATTCTGTAGTTTCACGAGGATATTTGGGTGCCAAAAAAAACCAACCAATAGCTAACCCAATTTTCTTCCAAGTGACTAGGAGCATGTCCTTTTTAATTTCTTTTTAGTTGTTAATGTGAAGAAAAAAAGGTTCTGTTACATGCTTAAACTGTGAAAAATGTCTATTTTGTTGTTGTTGGCATYTTTTATTTGAGAAAAAAAAAACATAATGTGATTTTCTGTTTCCAGTTCATCATTTGTATTTCTGACTTCAGATTTGATTTGCTAAGGAAGATTTGTGTATGTTGGATATGATTTTGCTATAGCTTGCTCATACATTTGATAAAAGACGTGAAGAATTACATAGATACTTACCAGCATATAAATGAAGCAGAAGAAAGAGTATATAGAATTTAAATGTGGGGATAAGAAACTAGCCTTTGTGTGCTCATACTCCCAGTAATCGCATTAGCAACAGCTTGAATTTAGAAAGTGCTTTATGTAAAAATGTATAAAGGAGAGCCTTTGTAATGCACTCACTAAGAATAAACAAAATGAAGGACTGTAGAGAATTGTCGTGGCATGCATTAGGTCAGGCTCTTCTCCCAAACAGGGATTTAGTATCTCTTTTTCCTTTATTCACCCAGAAGCAATAAATACAATTCAGTGTTCAATCAGACATCCTTTCACTTATGTAAGTGGTTTTCTTTGATTTTATAGACTGTCACATTTAGTACTTCTGGACTGGGAAATGGATATTGAGTAACCAGTCCTTGCTTTTTTCATATATATGCAGTCTATGTATGTCCCCAAAGTAAATGTCCAAAGCATTTAAATACAAAGTTTTTGAAAATGAAAGAAATCCAAAGAAAAAAACTCAAAACCCAAGATAAAACCAAAAACCCAAAACAACAAAACCCAAAACTAACAAACTAGAGTAATTCTTAAAGCTTATCATACTCATTTCTATTCCCACAGTTGAGGGTCTGAGATCAGAGGCCACAAAAGTATTTGAATGCATTTGATAATACTTATATGTACAAAAACAAAACCAGAAATGAAAGCACATATTATTAGTCTGAAACATTCACTAAAATATTGTTCCATTGGATCCAAAATCCAAATATAAAATTTTTATTCCAGCAGGTAAACCTTGATGAGGATGACTGATTCTCCTGAAAGTATAATATAACTGAGCAAAGGTCAGTTTGCCTTTTCTCCAACTCACATTCTTCTGACTTCCCTGCAATTCCCACCCCTGTAACACATGGCTTGGGACGTACCCCAAGGATATGACCTCCCTGTGTACGATAATTTCTCATCATTACAGAGAGTGTGCTGTAGTCTAGGTTTTCCAGTTTACTTTCTGTGACCTTACGGGTACTTTAAACTGCTCAGAATCACAGAAGACTGTAGGCTTTAAGGAATCTCTGAAGACAAAGTAGTTTCTTCTATTAGGAGCTACCCTACATTTGAGCAGAGACTCATCACAACTTAAAACCTCTGCTTTAGTGCAGGAACAACTTGGAAAAAGGCAGGGGAAATTTTTTATACCGCATAGGCAGATGAGAGGTGCTGGTGCTGCCATTCACTACCTGAGCCAGGTACCAGCTGTGGACCTCACAGTATGTCTGCCAGCTGGAAATCTTGGCAGTGTCAATGCCTGTCTTAGGGAAAACTGCTCTCCTCATCCACTGGTCCAGGTCCACTTCAGGTATCACTAAAGGAGAAGGGTAGAGTACAAGGGACAGAAGGCAACATTACTGTCAGAGACATAGATGTAATAGCCCATCTCACACATGAGAATGTGTTGCAAGTTCTTACCCACAGTAAAACACACACTATCTGTGATTTAAACTGGTCTGCTTCCCTTTGTGTTGGAACACCTTGCTGGAGAAATCTTGTACAGTTTCTTGGACTCATATGGAAGAAATTGAAAGTCAAACCCAGTGGCTGTGCTTTGTTATTTAGGTACATGATGCCAAACTAAAGGCCAGAGCTCAAGTGGTCTCTAATAGTCCAATAGAAGTAACTTCAAATATCTGTTTCTTTGTTCGTCTGAAATGATTACTCCAAATTTAATTGGAATCCAGGACACTGGGCTACATGAGGAGTAAAGTTGTCAGAGGTCAAGGAAGTGATCATTTTTCTCTATTCAGTTCTGGTGAGGCCAAATGTTGGGAACACTGTGTCCAGTTCTGGGCTCCACACTATAAAAGAGACAGATAGAAATACTGGAGAGGACCCAAAGGAGGGCCACTAAGATGATGAAAGGACTGGAATATCTTTCACATGAGAAAGGGCTAAGAAAGCTGGGACTACTTAGCCTGGAGAAGAGAAGGCTCAGGGTTTATTACATCTATGTATAGAAATACCTCAAGGGAGAACATGTAACTGCCCGGAGCCCCGGTCCCGCCGCACCCCGCGGGAAAGCCGACACGAGAGGCACAGACAGGTTCTTCTTTATTAATCTTGGAATTTCAGCTCTGCCCCCACTCCAGCAACTAGCATGCTTTATATACACTTTTCTTATCTTCCCGCACATAGAATCACACCAATCAAACAGGTCCCAGCCAGATGACACAGCTGGGCACTCTCCAATCTCAATCTAGCATGTTTTTGTCTTTTATTGGTAGAATACTTTCATTTATCCAGTCCCATGACTGGTTGCGTCAGCCCAGCTCGAGTCTGCGCTATTTTGACCCTCTGAGCTCAGGCTGTATCCGGGCCCAGCCCCCACACACAGCTGTAAGATAGCGAGGGCTACGGCAAGAACACAAAGATGGAGATATGCTCTTTTCAACAGTGCCTAGTCACAGAACCAGAGGCAATGGTCCCAACTGAAATACAGAAGGAAAACTCAGAATAAGGGAACAATGGGAACAATTTTTTTTTTTTTTTTTTTTTTTTTTTTTTTTTTTTTTTTTTTTTTTTTTTTTTTTTTTTTTTTTTTTTTCTGTGACAGTGATTGAGAACTGGCATGGTTGCCCAGGAACGTTGTGGAATCTCCCTCCTCAGATATATTCAGAAATCATCTGACCTGGGTGGGGGTAACTGACTGTAGGCAGCCCTGCTTGAGAAACGGGGCTGGGCCAGAGCACCTCCAGAGGTCCTTGCCAACCTCAATCATTCTGTGATTCTGTGACATAAGAATAAAATCTGCATCTTTGCTGTGTCTGAGAAAACCCAGACATTCTACAAAACTCAGTGATGACTTGCCAGGTTTATTGCTGGCTCTTTTGTTCTCTGTTCTCCTTCCCATCAAACCCTTCATGTCTGCATGCAATGTGCATATTGACAGTTTTGGCTTAACTGTAAGATCACTGAAATTTTGTCAGCTCAAAATTTTGCTTCAGGACTCTTTATCGTTTACATCACAGAAGGTGAAAAACCCTATCCTGAATTAGAAAAAACAGAGCCACCACATACAGGGGCACCTCTCCTATAAAGAGGCTCAGAGAGCTGAGAATGTTTAGTGTTGAGAAGTTCTGGGGAGTCCTTACAGCAGCCTTTCAGTACCTGAAGGGGGCTACAGGAAAGGGAAAGAGGGACTTTTCATTAGGGCATATAGTGGTAGGAAGAGAGGTAATACTTTCAAACAGAACAAAGTCAGATTTAGATTAGATATTCAGAAAAAAAATCTTTACTGTATTGGTATTAACACATGGAGCAGCTTGCCCAGATAGGCTGTGGATGCACTATTCCTGGTCAGGAAGGATGGGGCTGTGAGTAACATGATCTAGTGAAAGGTGCCTCTGCTCATGCAGAGGTGTTGGAACTGGATATCTTTAAGGTTCTTTCCAACCCAAATCATTCTACAATTCTATAAGACATTGAATATAAAAGAATTCTACAAATGAGGCAATATATATAATGAACTTGATAAGATTAGAGCAGTACTTGTTGAAAGGTGAGGTTCATTGTAATAATCTTCTTCCCAACCAAATCAAAACTGATGAAAGAGTGAAATCTCAAAGACAGTACTGACTTCAGTTTGGATTTATAGGCATGACTGAAATCAGTTTAACTTAACTGATAACTCAAGAAAATCAGAAGAAATTATATGAGATAAGTGAGCGGCATCTACCACCAAAAATATATCAGAATTAGCTTTTTGATACATATTATGTCGTTAATGACATATCAACAGCGCACAAAGTATGACTTACCCAATGGAAAAAAAAAAGTATTTTGGAGAGACCCAAATGAATATATGAGCTGGCCCTTGGATGTTTCCAATTTATTTTTAAAAATATTGTTGACAAAAATTTATTCAAGTTTTTGAAATGTAAAGAAAAGAGAAAGTAATGATCATCTTCACATTATATCAGATTACTATTATCCTATTTTAGAGTAACTGGCACAATTATTCTGCATTCCCCATAGACAGCCACACAAGGACCTCCTTTGCAAGATGTTTAATAGTTTCAGCTGTGAACAGCTGTTCCACTATTTCTCAAAAAATTTCTGAAGCCAGTCACTAGGATGCTCTATCGTTCACAGTTTTGTATATGCTTGTTGGCTAGTTTGCTCAGTTTTGTCCCTTTAATATATTTTGCCTTCTACATTTTCACCATCACAATAAAAGTGAGATCATCAACCAACTATTGTCAGGCTTTTAGACACCTTCTGAAATAATTTTAAATAAAAATACATTTAACACCTAATCTTTTTTGTTAGCCTTCAATTTTCTCTTATGAATAAAGAAAATAAACAATTCCTCTCTAATTTTTTTTACCTGAGTGAGGACAGGGTTTTGGAGGTTCATTTTGCTCTCCCTCAAGCAATTCCAACATTGGATTAAGATCTTAAAATATTTTGCATGATATAAATCATCCCAATCTTTTTTTTGTTTTATTGAAAGAATGAGATACATGATTTTTTTACAAGTTGTTAGCTTTTAATTGCTTGATGTGAAAGAGTATTCTTTTGGCTGAAGCTTAGATAAAATTCAATGCAAATGTCTTTGTATTTCAAACACAATGGAATTATTCTCAACGTAAAAATATGGGATGCAATGCAAAAACTGTGGCAACTGGGCAACTGATATAAAACAGTTATGAGCAAAATTTTCCAAATTCCCTACCCTTCTACCCCACACCATTTATTAATAAAAGAGTAACCCAACTACTTAAAGAAGTGATACTTACAAAAAGAACAGTTGTGGTGAAAAATTTTACATACCAGCTTGAAAAACAGTTGTTTAAACCAATCTCATTAAAAAAGAAATTCTCTGAAACTGGAAAAACACTCTAATGGAAAGATATAAGATAACTGCTTTTTAGTTGTTGATGTTTAAGTTTATATTGTTAGTGGTACCAAAATAGCCCAGGTAAAATTAGAGATGAACTGCATTGAAAAAAATAATAAGAAAATAAAAATATTTTTAAAGTGCCTACTAAATATATATATATGTATATATGCATTCACTCCTGTTAATGCAAAACTAATGTTAATTTCAAAACACAAGCATTGATTATGCTGATTTCTTTTCCTGTGTTGAAACAAGATGTTAATGTACACAGGGCATCATCAAAATGGTAACAAATGTTAAGTTAAAGGAAACTAATTCCCTACAGTATCTTAGAGAGGCTTGATTTTTTTTAAACTGCATTTTTAGTTGTGATATTATTCTCCAAATGACTTTTTAGAGGAATTAAAACATAATTATCAGGTATGCCGTGGATATACATGTGACTCAGAGTAAATTGAAGAATGATACTTATATCATTTTCATTTAATGTTAATCATATATATTGAATCTGTGATTATTACAGGGAAATGTGATTTTTTTTTCCCAGTGATGTTTTGCAAACTGTAGAAGTAAGACATTTCATTGGTTATATGTAATCTCTTTGGAATGTCTTTATTTTGAGCCATTTCAGCTTGATTTAGTTTTTAAATCCAGGATGAAAGCCTAATTTCTTGATGTAGCTGTGGTTGTTCATTGAACTGATGCCAGAGATGTTTCTTCCAGGTGTAGATCTTTAGTTTGTGCAGTTTTATTATGCTGTGATGCTTTGCCTGAGAGCTGTGGTAGAAAAGCTGATGGTATACAATCGTGTCTGGGTCAAAATAGAGCAAAAGCACACAAAATATTCTGCAATTTCTTTGAACACCCAGTCCTAGAAATACACATAGAAGCTACATGAGCATCAGACCAAATATTACATACAGACCTAAAGAAAAAAAAAAAAAAAAAAGTCTTTCTGCTCTTATTCCTTTCCTAATTAGTTTCAGTCCCAAGGCAGCCAATTAATTATATCCTTTGAAAGTGAACTTTTCCCCTTCTAAATTCATTCAAGCCCTTCCTTTCCTCAGTCTTCAGGTTCTGCATTTTCCATTTCAAATTTTAAACACTTGCAAATACTACAAATAAAAATGTCCTTACATTTTTAATGCTCTGCTGTAAATTTCAAAAGTTTTAAAACAAACAATTAATCTTTTCAGTTTTCTGTCAAAGTGCTCATTCTGTCTAGTGAAATAAATGTAGCTATATCTCATAAAAAGTGTAAATTGCAGAGATGTTTGAAGTTGAAATGAAAAAAAAAAATTTTTATAGGGAATTTTTGTGTGTGTATTTTGGCTTAGTAAATAATATTGAAAAAATATATAGCAGGCTTTGATACAAATTCACTTCTGGTCAATAATATTTCACTTTTTTAATACCTCAGACATCTGTGAACAATAAAATAGGGAATTGAATTTAAGTCCTGCAATGTATATGTGCCTCTATAATTAATTATTAATTATTTGTTATTTCTGTTTCTGAAGCATCACTACTGGGAAGACTGAAGTAAGGTGTAATAATTGACAAATAGCAATTAGTTTCAGCAGCCATATACAGACGAAGTGCCGTGTAACTCTGGTAAGAACGAGGATACAAATAGCTATATGATTGGCTATAAAGTAAAGATTTCAGCAACAAAATTGCTATAGAACTGATGAAGCATTGGCAAAACAGCTTGGAATACAGCTTGTGGCTTGACAGAAGGCTGAAACATTTTTTATGAATAACAAAAAAAATTGCAAAGCATAAAGAGATCAACCTGGTAGGCTCCTAGAATCATAGAATTGTTTGAGTTGGAAGGGACCCTAATGATCATCGAGAGCATAACTAATGATGTCTTGCTTTGTGCTGTATAATCCTAAAATACAGGAAGAATTTTTCTATTTAGCCAAAAGAGTACTTCTCACTACAAAAAAAAAAAAAAAAAAAAAAAAAAAAAAAAAAAAAAAAAAAAAAAAAAAAAAAAAAAAAAAAAAAAAAAAAAAAAAAAAAAAGCCAAAAACCCCAACCACCTAACAAGTAAAAAACCCAAACCAAATGACCCGAAACAATTGGGCAATTAAATGGTTAGTATTCATACTAATGGACCAATTTAGGTTGACTGTACTACTGAAATGAGGAGATAAATGGCCTTGATCTTTGCAGTTTAGATGTGGAAAATCCCATGAGTCCTTGTCTTTGATTTCCATCACGTCTTAGTTTGTCTTCAGGAGCAGAACCATTAAATATCAGTTATCCAATCTCTAGCCAGAGAAGAAGGAATTGAAGAAGGAAAGTATGATTTCACTCCTGCTTGCTTTCTCTCCTTCCAGCTTTTTTATTTTTTATTTTTTTTTGTTTATAAGTAAAACAAATCTAATTGAGAAATCTAGAACATCTAGAACACCACCTCTACTCCAATTCAAATTTCTATACAGAGATGTGAACCTAAGAAGGTGTACTATTGATTTCATATTTGAAACTATGTGCTGAAATAGAAAAGGAAGATTTCGTCATGAAGAAAAATCTCAATTTTTATACACTTCATATAAGATCCTTTTTTTTTTTTTTTAAGTTTACATTGCTCTTTAGATAGGAAAGCCAATTTGCCTGAGCAGAGATTTATTATCCCGAGTAACCAGGATAATAAAATTGCACAATGAAAGAATGGTCTGCAAAGACTCTTACTGGAAGGAAGCGCAGCAAGTGGGGAGGAGGAAAAACAGTGGATGAAACAGATTATATTGATGTAACCAGCACTTATGAAATCAAGGTTGTTGGGTTTTCCTCTCTTCACCCCCTTTATTTTCATATATACTTGCAAATTGACACAGAAGTTTTCAGACTTAGGGTTTAAATAACTGGTTTTCCTTGAGACCAGAAACTGCTGCCTTTCAGTATTTACACACAGCTCTTTAACATGCTCTGTTAAGAAAAGGAACTGCAATTGTTCTGAAAACACAGTATATGCTTGAAATATCTTCCAGATTGCCAACAGGATCTGTCAGCTTGCAGATGCACCGATTGCATACACAGAGGAGTGTTATATTCTGCCAAATAATCCCAAACCTATACAGTTGATTTTTTAACATAAAAAAATAATGCTTTTCCCCTTGAGATAGTGTCATCAAATACCATCTGTGCTGGCTGCAATTTTAGTCATAAATCCTTGTTGTTTTTATCAGAGATTCGTTTTTCAAAATAGCTAATTTTCATCTCAGATTCATAGACACACTAATTTCTTTGCTTCTTTCTTGCTGAGATGTCTGATGTAACAGTCTCTCACTGAAAGAGTTTGGCATTTACCCAAAACAAAATAGGCTCATCTCCTTGCATGGGATTAGATTCTTTAATTGGTCTAGAACTTAGAATCATTAAATGCAATAAAAAATATATTCTCTTCATATAACAGAAACTATTAAAAGGCCTGTGGGAGGTAACATACCAATGTTCACAATGAAATTAATATTAAAACTAATAAAACTCTGAGGGAAGAATCATCATGCAGGTAGGAAGAAAAACTGAGTTATGAATATATGAGAATGGAAGGAACATGGCAGCCATACTAAGTTTGAGAATAATTTAGGTTTTTTCCAATTTCTGTTGAAGGTGCTGCATCAGATTAGATGAGTCTGAGTGACAGAAAATATATATGGGTTGGCTGTCATTTAGAGTATTGGTCATGAATGAAAAATTTCATACATAATTTTTGTAACTGAGGTACTTAGAGACCTCTCAGGAGAAAATGGCACACCAAGGAGATAAACAGTAAAAAGCATTTTTCCCCCAAATATTTCACAACATACAAAGGAAGTATGCATTCAAAATAAACAATTATTCAACCCACATTTCATCTATTAATCTATGAGAATGTAATAAGAAACTTTATGTAAAGCCTTGCTGAAGTCAGGATAAACACTGCACTTTCCTCCTCTGATGAGCTAGCTACTTCATAGAATCTGTGCTGGATCTTCATGACCTGGTTTCTGGTAGCAGGGGGGACCAGAGATGGCCTCTGTGAGCAGCTGCCAGAAGCTTCCTCCATGCCTGGCTGAGCCAATCCCTGGCTGTTCCAGAGATGGACATTCCATTGGCCAAGTTGGGCTACTTAGATGGTGGTAATGCCTCTCTCATAACAGATTGAAGAAGAGAGAAAGAAAGAAGTAATTTTGCAGTTGTAATTGTGGCCAAAGAAGAGCAGAGTGAGAACATGTGAGAGGAACAACTCTGCACACACCAAGGCAGTAGAGAAGGAGGTGGAGGAGCTGTTCCAAGCACCAAAGATGGGATTCCTCTGCAGTCCATGGTGCAGACCATGGTGAAAGAGCTGTGCCCGTGCAGCCCATGGAAGTTCACAGGGGATGCAGGAGTCCACCAGCAGCCTTTGAGGGAGGCCCATATTGGAGCAGATGCATGTCTGAAAGGAGATTTTGACCACATAGGACACCCATGGGACTGTTTAGCCTGGCAAGAGAATTCTGAAGCAGCCTGTCCTTGGAGGACTGCACCCCATGAAGTGTGACCCCACTGCAGCAGTGTCAGGAGAACTGTTGCCTGTGGGATCGGCTCATGTTGTGGCAGTTTGCAGGGAACTGTTGGAGAAGTTCACAGAGAACTGTTTCCCATAGGAAGGACCCCACAGTGCAGCAGGGAAGGACTCCTCTCCCTGAGGAACGGGAGAAACTACGGGTGATGAACTGACCATAATCCCCATTCCCTGTCTTCTTGTGCTCCTGGAGTAGGAGGTAGAGCTGGAATGCTATAATTTAAAATAGATGACCCTTGAAAATCAGACAGCTTTCCATGATCATCTCCCATGGGATTATTGGAAGCAGAGTCCTGAATGGGGCAAATTATGCTCCCCTTAAATCCAAGGCTCTCATCTTTCAGTTTGCTATTTTTACCCTTGAAATCCACAATCTCACCGTCACTGTAGCCAGGACTGCTCCCAGATGTCACATTTAAGGCCAGTTCTTCCTTGTTTGTAAGCATCAGGTCCAGCAGAGCATTTCATATTTTTTTGCTTCTTGGTCACCCATGTCAGGAAGTTATCAGCAGCACTTCTGGAGCATAAAATTAATTCAATCTTCTTTCTGAATGGATTTTGTCTTGTAGTCGATTTTGAGCAGCAATAAAATGTCTTTTGGCTTCAATGCTTATAACTGGATTCTCAGGGAAGGAGGATTCAGTTAAAGATAAGGGCAGAAACTGAGGTTGTTGCCTGTACTTTAAGTACCTAACCCGGGAATAGTGCATTGCTTTGTATGTATAATTTAAGGTATGGAGTATGTTTCCTTGGGCTATGGCAATATATTTAGAACATATGAAGGTTTCCATACGTAAGCATCTACATCTAGACACCCTAATTTCAAACCTATGTCTGATAAGAGTCCCCACTATGTGGTTTTCCTCAATTGACATAGCACAGGATCCTAGCTTATATTTTAGACCTTCTGTTCAATATAACTGGAAAAAAAAAACCAAAAAAACAAAAAAACAAAAAAACCAAACCAAACCAAAACAACAAAAAGCCCAAAAATAAAAAAGCAACCAAAAAACAAACCAAAAGAACCCCCAA
>NW_026623558.1:56010-78838 GCF_030028575.1 Malurus melanocephalus
AAACAAACAAACAAACAGAACAAAACCAAAAATCAATCAGGTTAAAAAGTAATGAAAGATACAGTTAAACATGTTAGACAACAGAATGACTCAAAAACATTTACAATTAGAAAGTAAGCTGAATGATTTCATTAAATGAGTTCATTCCTTAAATAAAATATAGGCACTAAAATCAAATAGGAAAGAATGAAGATAATTCCGATTAAGCAATGAAAAAAAATGGAAACATGACAAAAGAAAACAATACAGAAAGGCTAAATAAGTTTTTGGTGTGTAAATCATGCACAGAAAAGCACAACAGCACTTTTCTAAATGTAGCAGAAAAACTGGGAAAAGGTCATAAGAATAGTGAAAAGTGATATACAAGAAGTCTTCAAGGTGACCTAACTGCAGACTTCTAGTAGATAAATGGAGCCTGCAAGAAAGCTGAAGAGGAACTTTTTGCAAGTGTAAATAAGGAGTCTGGATCCATGTGAAAACAGTATAAAATCAGAATACAGCACAAGTTTGGCAAAGTACAGAACAAGCAGTGTTCAACAGTGCACTGAAAATCAAGAACTGTGGAAAAAATAAATTATTCATTACCATCATCACACAGTATAGCAAAAGTTACTTTTTTTCCTTATTACTGCACATGATTTGAACTTTTTGAAAGCGTGACTCCAAATTAGACAGCTGTTCATAACATGTGGAGAGGAAACAAGTGGTTCCAACAGGGATCTTGTGAAAGGTCTCGATGCTTCTTTCTGAAGTAATGAACACTTCATTACAGAGGAAAAAGTATTATCTCATTGCATAAACAGTAAACACTCAGGTACAAATTATCAATTTCACTGACCTGGCAAATGGAAAAGTCTTGGAAAACATGTAGGAGAGTCCTTATAACATTAAAGGATGTGTCTTGATGAGTGAATTTATGCAGATTTGTTTCATCTATATACAGAAAATGCTTCACATGCTTGAAAGAAACAGGAAATAAAAAGCATGTAAGTTGGATGGTTTACACTGTGAGTTCAGTTTTCCTTGCATGTGAGACTGAGGAGAACAGAGAAATTGAGACTAAATATATTGCCAATTATTTTCTTCCCCATTATAAGCCTTTTTCCTCTGTCTCATTATCCTGCATTATCTTTATTTTGGATCCTTTATGTAAATTTATTATGATAAATCCTCTGTCATTTTGTTCTACTATTAGTCAATTTAACCATCAATCTGTGCAGTCATTTTTCAGATTAAAGCTGTATTTTAACCTACATTTCAGATTTATTGGAACTGAAACATTTTAGTATGAATTATGCCTAAATTATATATAGATAGACATTGTATGCACATAAAATCTGCTGTCTCTTTCAGAATCAAGGTGGAAGACAGTTATTGAGAGATAATTGTTGCTATTTATGGGAAATGGATTCTCATTAAAAATAAAGGTTAAATGAAAAAGTTAGTTCCTTCCTGGGAATGAAATTTATATTTCTTTGTAAAGTGGCAGCTTTCAATAGCAATAAAATCTAAATTCAAATTTGCTATATAATAGACCTACTTCCTTATTAAACTTTATGTGGACTTAATAAAACAAACTTCCGAAAGTTTATTTCTGTTCATGCTTGGCTTCCTTCCTAAAGCAAATGTTTCTGGAACCTTAAAAGAAAATCCCTTCGAAGAAAATCTCTTCAGCCATTTCATAATTAGAAGATTATGAAATGCATATTCCCATATAAATGCTAAATTCTGACTATCAGTTTATTGGTGGAATAGATCATTGAAAACCAAACTTTTTAACATCCAGCTAGGATATGTAAATGCTCCAAGGGTGAAAATAAAATCATTTAAAGACCCCACAAATAAGTGGAAAAGGTAAAGAAGGGATCTTTCCCCATTAAATATGTCCTAAATTATTTTTTTCCTTCAGCTCAGACCTTGAGGTCAAAATTATGATGATAAGATACTTTTTTTAAGGAAAAAGATTAAAATAGAACTTGCAATAAGATGATACTAAGACAGTGCCACTGCTGGAAAAGTTTCTGCTCCTCAGTGGCAGAGCAAATTCACATCTACCTGCAAGACGATAGTAGCCATGCAAAATGACAGGCTCAATATCAAACAAACAAACAAACAAACAAACAGAAAATAGTATTTTTCTAATATTTTTCTAGGCAAAATTTACTGGCACTGAAGTTGCTAACTTTAAATTGGAGTATTATTGAAAGAGATAATGCATTTTTGGTTAGAGATATGCAAATGGAAGCCCCTTTATGATTAACATATTGGCAAATGATTAAAGAAAGGTTTCCAGTCTAATGGATTTTCTGTTTTAAATATAATTTTCAGCTGATGTTATATTTGAAATTATTTTTGGGTGATAATTTCAAATTGTGTGTTATGAATCAAATAGGTTAACTTTGCAGAGACAGTAGCTGAGGAGATAATCTGCATGCAGTTCCAAATATCAATTTCTATATTGACAATTCCTGAATATAGAGGCTCTGTAAATAACTGCAATGTGATAAGAAATAACTATGGATAAAAATGTTTCCTGGTAAAATGCATTCTTTTGCTGATGCTCTTGATTTGAAAGTGCTAGCAGAACTACAAATATAAGCACTGCATTAAAAAGTCTTGAAGAAAGCTCATGACTAAACTTTTCCGTTTTCCATTAAATGAGTCAGTACATTAAACTAAATATTAAATGAGTACCTGTTTTTCATTGTGTGGCACTGATATATTTTGCTTTTCTATATCTATTTAACTCTCAGTGAAGCATTCTGTTTGGATGTTTCTAGACTGTTTTATTTCCTATTTAAAAAAATAAAAAAAAAATACAGCTAAAAATCAACCAAACAAACATGACTAATGGCTTACAAATTGGTGACAGCAGGTTGCTTAACATAATTGTGCAAAAGTAACTGAGGCAAGAAAGAATAAAATTCTCCAAACTACAGCAAAGCTAGCTCTCCCTGCATGAGATCTACCTAGAGAGCATATCTTCTAAACCTAGCAATTCATTCTCTTCTATCTTTCTCGGTGCATGTGTTGCCTTCAAAACAATTCTGCCCAAGAGAGATACAATTGCTGTTTTAATTACAACTCACAAAAGAGAAAGCAACAGATGTATAAACATATTTTAAGTATTTATTAAATATCTGCTGAATTGTTATAGTCCTGTTGGCTCATTAGTAAAATCTCCATGGATTAACTAGTGATTCCCAACACCTTCATCTACAAAGACGCAGGGAAGATTTGCATTTTCACCTTATGTACACTCATTATAATTTCTTTTATATGTTGTTAATTATAAGACCTTATATTTCTTTGCCTCTTCTTTTTGGAAGGATCTCACAGAATTGCTGACTATAAAACATCTATAAAAGGATCTATAAAAGAATCCACTGAATAAATAGAGTAAACTATTAAGTCCTTTTTTTTAACAGATCAAGGTTAAGAAGAATCAGCTAACAAAGCAAAAACCAAAAAGATGTGAGGGAGCATAACAAAAAACCTCAGTTATTGGAAAATTAAGACTATGAAGATTTTTTCTTATAGTGTCAAGGATAATTTTGATCCCGTGCTACAGAAGTTTAGAATTTCCTGGAAGAATTTTTTTTTCTTTTATGTAATATTTCTGAATATAATTCAAGAATGACAAACATTTAGGTGTGATGATTTCCTAACGTGCATAAAACCAGGAAGAGCTATCATACTTTTTGCATAATAGTGTTCAAACTTTTCAGAGGGCACATTGAAAATTTCACTTTCTGAATCCATGAGAGTTTGTGTTAAAAGGATACAATCTTCAGAAGGGAAAGACAGAGCTTTTTCCCCTTTATTTTCCCCAGCATTCCACAGAATGGGCAAAAGTAATAAAATAATTTAATCTGTGTTATAATAATCTCTCACTGTGCTTGATATCAAGAGAAATTAATAGCTTCATCCCTTAGTTTTCACCCAAATGACACAACTGACCAATATTCTTTCTGTTTTCGTATATTGTTCAAGGATTCCATTTGTTAGGTTAGTACTTGAACCACAATGCAAAGACATGATCATTTCATAATTATTTGGAGTTATGTTACTAAGTATTTCTTTCTACATATAGCAAATGGACAACCATTAATTTAGTTAATTCATGTAATTTACAGATGACTGAATTTGGAAAGATCTCTTGTTTATATCTACACCTGTTTAAACATCAAATACCATTATTTCACCCGAGCAATCAAATAATTTTATGTTATTTAAAGAGAATGATAGGATTCAGGAGCCATAATCTCCTCTGCAGAGAATGATATAATAGTTATACTGAAATGGAAGCCTTGTTGTCTAGATGTACACAGATTTTTTTACTTTCATGTATTTTCAAAGAATATCACTCTTCTCTTTGAAATAATTAAAAATATTAGGGAAAAATTAGGTTTCTAAGTTTTATGAACTTACTAACTTTTGTACACATTCTTTTGAAATTTTCTGATAGCATGCATGTTAGAAATCACTGTCTGTATATTAGTCAATGGAAGTAAGGTCCATGAACATTAATACCACTGTGTTGCAGATGGGTGATTTACCATCACTCGATAACCATCATGTGGGGAATTTGCAGAATGTTTTTTGCTAAAATTTGCAAAAGTACAAGTTAATAAAGTTTGATAGCAAGTTTCGCTCTATTAATTACTACATGGAAGAAACCTTCCTGGAAAAACAGAATCCTAGTCCACAATTTGTGATTTTAAACCTCTGTAAACTTGCTAATTTTGCAGTCATTTATGTTTGCAATAAATGAACAAAAAATTAATCTTCCATTTTGTAATATTTCACACACACCTCACAGATGTACATCACCAGTAATGCAATAGAGTATTAAACTGAATTTATGACGTAGTTGTAATCATTCCAAATACCTTGTAAAAGAAATGTCTTAAAAAGGCACAGAAAAGTAGGACTAACTGTTTAATTCAGATTTGAAAGTCTTTATATTGATTTTTTCCCCTCTAGTGAAATTCTGGAATTATCTCTTGGACTTGGATAAAAAGTAGATTGAAGACAATTTTAATCAGAAAAAATATTTTTCTGACAGAAACAATTTTCTTCAAGCTTCTGGCTACTAGACTTACAATTTTAAATAAGATTTTAGTCATAAGTTTCTACAAGCAATGTTGGTATACTGATATATGTCAGTTTATCTGGATTAGGTTAAAGGGTTTAATTTTCATACTATACAGCTCTTTTAAGTGGGGAAAAAAACTATTAAGGTCATTAAATATTGTGATAGAAGCTACAGTTGTTTGGGTGGTTTATTCGGCATGTCAACTGCTTTTGAACTTCACACATATCTTACTATAAAATGTGTATTTTTAAAAAGAAAAAAAAAAAAAAAAAGGAAAAATTATCTTAAATAGTTGTAGAAGTTTAACACTGGTTGTCAGCTCATCCACACACAGCCGCTTGTTCACTTCCCCTCAGTGGGATGGTGGAAAGGACTGGTAGTGTAAAAGCCACAGTGTTGAGATAAAGACATGGAGGAAACCATAATCTGTGCACAGATGAAAAGCAAAGCAAGAAATTAATTCACCACCTCCCAAAGGCATGCAGGTATTCAGTCACCCCAAGGAAAGCAGGGCTCCATCATGTGTGGGACTTGGGAAGATAAATGTCATGATTCATCCAAGCTTTCCTCCTTCTTCCCCCAATTTAATACACTGAGCATGATGCCACATGGCCTGGAATATCCTTTTGGGGTCCCCTGTTCCAGCTGTGTCTCCTCCCAAATCCTTGTGCCTCCCCAGCCTCCTCACTGAGGGGATGCCGTGAGGAGCAGAAAGGGCCTTGACTCTGTGTAAGAACTGC
This sequence comes from Malurus melanocephalus, assembly GCF_030028575.1. Lineage (NCBI taxonomy): Eukaryota > Metazoa > Chordata > Aves > Passeriformes > Maluridae > Malurus > Malurus melanocephalus. The sequence goes on from NW_026623558.1 coordinate 61,849, forward strand.
TCAGAGATAAAGAAAATATCTCTGTGTTATCAACCCTATTTCCAGCAGAAATCCAAAACACAACATCGTATGAGCTACTGTGGAGAAAATTAACTCTATCTCAGCCAAAACCAGTACCAGTGTAAAAACAGACATAAATCTATAGGAAACTGAAAAAAGCCTAGGGCCTGCTCCTGAAGTCAGGCTGTGGTGGGTTGACCCTGGCTCAATGCCTGGTGTCCACCAAAGTTGTTCTGTCACTCCCCTCACCAGCTGGAAAGCAGAGAGAAAACTCTATGAAAGAGCTGACATAATGGCAAGGAGAGATCACACACTAATTACCATCATGGACAAAGCAGGCTTGTATTGGGAAAATTAATTTAGTTTGCTACCAATCAAATCAGACCAGAATAAGATACAAAAACCAGTCTTGAAATAACTTCCCCAGACCCTCTCTTCTTTCTGGATGCCACTCATGATTTCTTGGTAGCACAGGGGGTTGGAAATGGAGGCTGCAGTCAGTTCATCTCATGTTTATCTCTGCCTTTCCGTCCTCCTCAGGAAGGACTCACAGGGCTCCTCTGCTCCACAGGCTGCAGGTCTGCATGGACTGCTCCAGTGTGAATCCCTTACACAGAGCACAATCTGTCAGAAACAAATGGCTCCTGTGGGGTCATGAGTCCTGCCACTAAAACTGCTCCAGCCTGGGCTCCTCTGGACAGGTCCTGTCAGGAGCCTCCTCCAGCCTTGGCTTCCCACAGTATCATAGCCTCCTTCAGGCATCTACAGGCTCCAGTGTGGAGTCATCTGCAGGCAGGAGAGGAATCTCTGTGCCTGGGGCACCCGTTCCCCTTTCTTCACTGACCTTGGTGGCTCTTTCTCTCACATATTCTCACTCCTGTCTCTGACTCCTGCTTTGCAGCAATTTGTTTTCCTCTTCTTAAACAAGCCAGCCCAAAGGCATTACCACTGTCATGGATGGCCTTAACTTTGGGCAGGGGTGGGTCTGCCTTGCTCCATCTGTCTGGCTTGGATATTATTGGCTGTATTAAAGACAGGGAAAAGTTCTTGTGTCTTTTCATGGAAGTCACCCCTGTAGTTGAACTCCTGCCAAAATCCTGGATTTACACAAACTTGTATTGGATCACGCTTCTTTGGTGTCAGCATTATCTGTATTAGAACAAAAATCATGATCATACCTAAAGTCTACATTTGTACCTTGACATCTGCAGTGCCCCAACATATTGATTAGTTTGTGTGTCAAAATCAGAATTTTAGGGTATGTATTTCTACACAGCTGCTAGGTCTAAAACAGTGTAAAATCTACTTCAAATATAATGACTAAAAGGAATGAATATTTAATTTATCCAGTGTAAGTTTTCTGACACTAAAGGACTCTAATTGTCACCTAGTAAGCATAATTTTCAGTGTTTCTAGGAAAAAAAAGAAGCTTATTCAGATGATGAGACAAGACATACAATTTGGGCAGTATAGGTAAATGATCAGTAAGACAATGTGCTTTCTGAGGTAGTAGCTTTTCCAGCTACTAAAAATTCACCAAGCCCTCACTGTTTTGTTTTGTTTTGTTTTTTTTTGGTTTTTTTTTCTAAACCAAATGCTCTCAGTATAGAAGAAGTAACAATTTCATAGAGAAATCACAATTCAGAGTCTTTGCCCCTATGAGGGGAACATACTGCTAAAACACTGCTTCATTCCAGTAATTTCTGTCTGGTGAAACATTTCACTGTGCTCCATTACTGAGCAGCAGAACTCACAGCAGCCATGTGGATGCTCAGATAGTGCAGGATACAACAGTCCCCAGCTGCTGTGACTAGTGAAATGCTCAGCTAGCCTAGGTATGAGGGGATCAGTAATTAAAAATTATAAACTTCCTGTGGCTTGGTAAATTAAATTAATCTGGGGAAAGGGAGAGAAGTTCAGGGTTACAAACACATTTTTATCACAGGACTCATTTTTGCTGTCCGCCACATGGGATGATACATCATTCTTTCATCAATATTCAGCAAAATTGGCAGAAAACTCGCAGTCATTTTATCACCAGAATTACTGATTCATTTTCTGCAAAAGGGCAATCCCAGATGTGTTGTTTACCACAAGAATTGCTACAGGAAATAATTTTAATAATGGCATGACTTGTGTTTAGGGGACTAATATAACTAGAAAGGCAGAAAAAAAAAAAATGTACTCAGAAGTCCAAAACAGTTGTGACTAATGAATGGCAAATGTAAGTAAAAATGGGCCTGATCCTCTACTGCTTGGTATATGGCAATGCAAGCACAAAAGGCCTTCTTAGATGGGCATATTTTAGATTTCCAGAGGTTAGAAACTGCACAAAACAACAAAGGACTATATTGTCCTCTAATATGAAGAACTGGAGAATGAATACTAATCTGAATGAATGGATATTGCATTTGGACAAAAGCATGTTTGAGGATAAAGATCTGCTGGTTTTGCACACTTCTTCAAAGACATCCCAAAAAAGAGTTTGGATTTAAAAAAAAGTTCAAAATAAATACTACATAATATTTATTTTCAAGCAGATGTTCTGTATGACATTTGTAATAAAATCTTGCAAAGAACTAGATGACAATTTTGATATAAAACAATCTTTCACGTAAGTCAAAGCCATCCCAGAGAAACTAAATGACTTTTTTGCATGAGTGTTCACTCATGTGGAAAAATCAGGGAGGTTTTTTCACTGGGACTCTTTTTTATTGGAGACTCAGCAGTTGTGCCTGAAATTGGCTGTAAAAGGGGTTATGAAGCAGACTGACAAAATAAGCAGTAACAAATTGGTAGGACTACATGGCATTCACTCAAGTGTTCTAAGATAACTCAAGGATGAAATAGCTAAATTACTAATGGTAGTGTGTAAGTTCTCTCTTCAAAACTGCTGTTGYATCTTAGGACTGGGAAATGATAAATGTGATGCCAGAGGAGATCCACAAAATTTCCCTCTGTGGTGGGTTCTGGCATAGCTGACAGCTTGGTGGCTAAAAGGCCTCTCTACCACTCTTCTTTCTCAAGAGAACAGGGGGATGAAATACAACTAAACACTTATGGGTTGAGATAAAGGTAGGGAGATCACTCAGCAATTACCTCCATGAGCGAAACAAACTCGGTCAAATGAATGTAATTTATTGCCAATTAAACAGGCTAGAAAAAAGAGAAATGCATTTTCACTCTCTCTCCCAGTTGCTGCACATCATTTTTACCCTTTCTTCGACAAGTAACAGAGGCACGGGGAACATCAGTGCTGGGCTCAGCTTTGGCCAGATGTGTGAGTGTCTTGGAGCTGACTGGAACTCACTCTGTCCACCATGGGAGCAGCTTCTGGTGACTTCTCACAGTAGCCAGCACCTGGGTACACACACTAATTACATCTGTATATAAAAACAAATAAATAATTAGAAAGAGGCAAAAATAAGGAGCCTTCTCTTGCAGATCATTGAGATAATAAATTTGTGTTGGCCGAATATTTTTTTAAACTCATTTGCAAACAACCTGAGAATAGTGGTCAACTGTCAAGTGACAAAGCTTTCCTGAGTATGAAGTCGTTCAGTGCAGGGTGGACAGAGTTCAGCTTTGAAAACTTTGATGAAGTCAATAAGAATATGAACGGCAATGTGAAAAAATGGCAGATGAAATATAATGTTGATAAATACAAGGTAATCCATATGGAGAAAGTAATAAAGGGTACTGAGCTGGCCATATTACCCAGGGGAAGATTTTGGTTTTGTGACAGTCAGTTCTAGTGCTCAGCAAATACGAAAAGAAATCTGTCTTCAGAAAGTAATAAAGAAATAGAGAACGAAACAGGAAATGTCATTATTCCATAGTGTAATTTAATGTTTCTCATATGTTTTGAATACTATACAACCCTAGTCCCCACACATCAAAAGGCTATAGTAGACCTGGAAAAAGTGCAGGAAGTAGTAAAGCCTCTGAACAAAAACATTTAAAAATATTTCCATACAGGTAATGATTTAACAAGGCAGAACTGAACAGGAACCCATATAGAAGAATTGTAATGGTGGATTTAATAAATATCCACAAAATCATGAATTCCATAGGCTGTTTAACAGAGATCAGTCATTCCTGTTTTCATCCTATCTATTATCAAATAAAGCTAATGGGATGTAGGTGCAGAATAAAAGGTGACCTTTTAAGTTTTTCAGTTTTTTGTTTTTTTTTTTTTTCCCCACCATGTACTATGTAGTAGAATAATGAAACTCTTTGTCAAAGAATGCTGTGGATTGTAAAAATTTAAATAGGTCCAATGGCTTATTAGATAGTTCTGTAAAAGAAAAGTTTATTAAGCATTACTAAATAGGCAGAGCTCATCTGGTTCAAGATATTTCCTGAACAGAAAAAAAATTAAGCAATAAAAGGCGGTGAAGTAATTCAGGAAATTTCACATATACTTGCTCTATCCTTCTTTCTGCAACGTTTGCTTATTCCTGCTGCCAGGAAAAAGATACTGGGTGTGTACTTTTGATCTGACCTAATGCCATCAGTGTTGTAATCTGTTATTTTATTTCTTGGCCAGGATTAGACATACCTTGATTTGGTCAATATCCCATTCTTTCAATTAGATCAGTGCAGTGTGAAAATTCTGCACAATGCTTCCTGAGAATGAAAGGTGGAGAAACAAGTGCTAAAATCTTGTCCCTGATATCTAGTGACAGGATGTGGGGCAGCAGTTTAAAATTGCATCAGGGAACATTCATATGTGACAATAAGAAACATTTCTTTATTGAGAGGTTGGCCAAAAATCGTAATGATTTCTAGGGAGATGTTTGATGCCCCCAGACTCTCAGTGTTTTGAGAGGCATTTGGACAATACTCTTAAAGCATACTTTGACTTTTGGTCAGCCCTGAAGTGGTCAGGGACTTGGACTAGTGGATCATTGCAGAACCCTCCCAACTTAAACTATTCTTATCTATTTGTCTGTAAATTAACTGAAGTATTCTCATTCAGAAAAACTGTAAAATACTTATTATTTAGTTGTCACTGTGTAAAAAAAAAAAAAAAAAAACCCAAAAAAACATTTTGCATAATGTGGGAAACATTTCAGTGTCACTTTAAAAAGTAACCACACTAATTTCACATCCATCAAAGCCTCACATGATTTTGAGGTCTTACAGAAAAAAATGAAGCACAAAGCAATGACAGTTCAATAGTGAGTGCACTCCCACTCACTTCTCTCTTTTGAGAAAAAAAGAAAACTTTTAGACAGTAGTGGCTACATCTCATTTTAACTAAAATGATTTTAATAGCTAAGAATATTAAAACAGTTAATGAAATTAACCAAAAACTATACTTTTCTTCAGCTTCTGGTACTATATGTAACACACAAAGTTTTCCTAAATTTTTTAATGTGTTTTTAGAGATTTTTGTATAGATTGGAAGAATGGTTGAAGAATTATCTCAGCTTCTGACAGCAATCAAAGCCTGGTATGTAAAACTAAGCACGATGAGACTGTTTCTAATAGTAGGTGTATTAGGATAAGTCTAGACTACTCACCTTGATTTTTTTTTCCCTGTTGTAACTCTAAATCTGTCTCAGTATGTTAATTTTCTTTAGAAAAAGATTTTAAAAAAGCAATCCAATCAACTTACTTTTTCAGTTCTTTTCTCATTTAATCTAGTCTTAGTATCTTCTGCCTCCTCCATTAGAGTCGTTCATGCCCAAAAAACCAACATATCCATGGCTGTTCAGCTGCTGTGTTGTTCTTCACTCTGCAGGAACTAAGGTTACTTTATCAACAGGAGGCTTTCCACTAAACCCATTGAAATGTTGATATTCTTGAGGAATCTTTTATATGATTATACAGAAGAATCAACAGAGGCAAGTGTCAAAAGAGCCAGCAGCATTATACAAGGCTACTGATAGAAGAACATGGGTCATACTGAAAGGGTTGGTAGACTCAAGGAGTGGTGAAAGAGTTCAACATTTTAGTCAAAGAACTTTTATTTGTATTTCACAGCTCCTCTTGAATTTTTTTTTATTGTTTTCCTGCTTATTTATTGATAAAATATATGCAAGTTCTACAAAGCTAGATGACCTATGAGAAAACAAAGTATGTCTCTTTACTGAATCTATATTTTTGCTAAGTTTCAGATAGTTTTATTTTTTTCAACAAAAACTATTGCCTAAGAAAACACAGAAGTCTTTGAAGAAAACTGTCTTAATGAGAAAAGAAGGTGTTAAACCAGGTTTTTGTTTGGTCATTACTGGACAAAATAAACTTATCATAAATTTGATTAATATTAATGTTAAATAGTTTTACTTGACCACCAATGAGGTAAAAAAAAAAAAGAAATAAATTAATTTTTATCAGACTTTCACTAATCATTAAGAGATTTTTTATCTTATTACACTGTGTTATTAGTGATCAGATTTAATTTCATTTCATTTTCAGCTGACTTTGGTGATTGGTTTACTCTGATTAAATTGATTTAATCTGACTGGCTTTGGTGGATTACATTGCAAAGGGTTGATAAGAGTTACATACAGTGTCAGTAGCCCATGAGTGAAGTTTATGGATGTCAGTGAGAGAAATAGTAGACAAAAAACAAATAAGATATAGCTTATTTTTTGTTTTATTTTTCTCTTCCAATAGATTATAATTTTATTTGATGAGTTTTTTCGTTTGTTTTTTTCTCATTTTTTAGTTCAACAACTTTTAAATTAAATATAGTGATAATATTGTAAATATGGGTCTCAACCATAAGGAGAAACAAAACATATGGACAAATCCAAACAAATGGACAAGGTGGAGCTCTGGAAATATTGCAGAAAGACAATCATTGTGACTATGAATTTAGGACTTATTCTGGACTCAATGTACAAAGCTCATGTATTCATAATTTAATTAAATTAAAAGAAATTTGGGCTTTACTTTCTGAAATATAACTGAAAAAAGAAAATGATAAAATTAGACATCAATATGAAAGAAACCAGTATGGATGTGGAAGACCAGGCTTCAACATCTGATTCCTAATTATTTTATTTTTGTTTTTCGACTTCCTTGCCAAAATTTCTCATTTTACTATGTGTTGCTAATGGTGTATTGAATGGTGAGTTCACAGAGAAGCAAACTAAGTTAAAACAACGAAGTCAAGAGGAAAACATCTTATGTTTTGCTCTAAGTGTGACCATTTGACAGCATTAATTTAATATTCTTCAGTGCACATTCTAAAAATCTATACTGTGGGGGTTTCAATCGTTTATTTTGTATACTTACAGAATTTTATAAAGTTTTGAGGTACAAAAGATTTTTTTTTTTTTTCATTTGGGTCTGTTAGTTTGGAAATTCACTTTTCACTTTAGTTTTACAGGCATGGAATTGTTGCATGCTGGAGTTACTGGCTTTGGTGATGAGCAATCTCTGCCACCCATATCATCCTCTGAACATGGACAGGTATGAGGGCTGCAAGGCAGAAAAGGTACTGAAGGTTTTTGGCAACTGACCAATTTCCCTTTTAAAATAAGTTGATTTAAAGAAGACAAAGGATCATACAAAACTTTTTAAACTTTAGCAATCAAATCACCAGTTAGGAAAAGCTCATATAAATAGCAGGTTATACCATGTAGTAATGTATAGAAGTTGCCGCATCAGACGATATGGACGCTACGAATAGACTTTTTGTATAATTTCTTTTTTTCGAAATAAGTTTTGTTGAACTTTCTTTAATCTTAAAGTACCACATGCTCTTTTATTCAGCAAAGTTAATTATTACTTGCTACACTACATGGATGATAATTATGAGATATTATTTAAAGCTCATCACATTTAGATGAAAGAAACAGCTCTTCCTTTCTGCTTATTTGAAAGAGACTAGTTAATATCTGTTTGATTACAATTTGTTTATACTTTTTAAAATCTGCTTCTTCTGACAATGTAGCTTACTCTAACACTATAATCTTATTACATTGTATTGCAAAACCTAGATCCAAATATAAAATGTCATTGAGCATTAGATGCGTATTCTTGTTTGTTTATTTGTTGCCAGAATTTTTTTGTGAACTTCCAGAGGTATGTGATAAGAGCCATTGCCTCTTTCAAGGTGACTTACAAGGGACTGCTGGGAGACAATATTTTGCAGCTTATCATGACACTAACATAAATCTGAAGCCAGAAGATGGTGAATATACTCTTGTGAAACTTACCAAATGAATAGGTCAGGTAGATTTTGAAAAATGTCATTTTAAAAATTTAGAGTTCTCAAAAAAAACAGAATATAACTTACTGGAAATTTCAATTTTTCTGTGTTATTGTTGAAAGATTTCCCAATAATATTGTCACTAGTAAAACAATACCATACTATTTGCAGCTTTGGATATTCAACTCTTTTTTTGCCATGCATTCATAGTATCCACAGCTTGATTCATTTCTGCAGTTTGCTAAGGACCTTGAAGTGTGATCTCTCTCTTCCTCCCTTCTTTTAAAAGATTAAACTTGTTCTCAAAAAGCAGCTGGTGAATTATCAATGATTTTCATGTGATTGAATCAACATAATCACATACTACAAATGAACAGGTGCTGGAAATATGGCTTCAGACACCTCAGAAAAAGATCAAACCAGACTGAATAAGCTCAGTTCCAAATGGCAACCTTTTTGGCACTCCATCAGTTTTAAAATATCAGGGCATTCTGAAAATTATTTTATTCAAAGCATGAAGAATTGGTTACCATAAATCAAGTTCCTTGTAAATCTCCCATCAGCATACAGTATTCACAGAATACTGCTGGTTTTTATCCCAGTTTTTCATAGTCTTGAGAAACCCTGGCAAGAGAAAATTCGGGGGGTGATGGTATGGGGGAGAGTGGTGGTTTGTGAAGGCACCTCTTGAAATATTTGCTGTAACTCTATTCCTCTGTCTTAAATCCTGGCAGTATTATGTGTTTTAAAATAATTTAACAAGGGTGTGCAAAGCTGTCATTAGAGCTTCTTATTTCCTCTGATTTTTTAACAGTGAGGTTACAAGATAACAAGCCTTGGTTTCTGCTTTTCCATAAGAGCAGCTTTCAGTGTTCCTCAGCAAATAAGAACTCAGTGGTCTGAGCAGCAGCTGTCAGAGTAGGACACTGTAGAACAAGTTCTCATTCCAATAAACTACTAAACTGACCTTTTGTCCACAATATTAAGATTTTTACATAGTACATTTACAAAGCAACTAAGACTTAGAGAAAACAGTGAAGGCGAAATATGTTTACCTTAGTCCGTGAGCAAAACTATATCTCTATAGACTTTCTCACCCGAGGCAATGTGATGAATGAGAGAAATAAACAGATGCTCTACACAGCCTCTTTGAGGTATAGTTTCAACCATTCCTGTGTTTATGGTGATTGTTATCCCTAATGCACCAGTAAAAGTATTTTTACAGCTATCCTGATCAGTTCTCATTCCCTAGGCAAGTCAGTTCAAAAATACATTTTTTTGTTCTGGCCTCACATAAGGGCACTTATTTATGCCTTCATTCCAGTATGTGAAGTCAACTGGTACGTAATAGATATGCTATTTTTGATTGGACACAGTGGAGATACATAAATATATAAATCATGAGTATATTTAGTTCTACTCCTTCCATTACTTCTAAAATAAATTTTTACGTTGTAATTTCTGATTTGTGTTGTTATTTCTGTCACCCCAAAATCAAGACCTTGATTTATTTTATTTCTTTCTTTATGCACATTCCCATTTAAATTGCACAGCTGTATATCCTGTCCTAAATCCAGGTTTAAGTGGAGATAAGTCATATATATTCACCACAAAACTATTCTCACTTTCCATAAAGTGCATCTATATAAAAATCTAGTCTTTCTCTGAAACCTGAATTTAACAGTGTAGAAACAACATGACCTGACTTAAGTCACAATTACAGTTAAGAAACTGAGGTTTCTACATGACCAGGACAAGATCTGTTAAGATTTTGTGCTGTACACAAACCAAAACTTGCAAGATTGATCTCAGTGATTTGGTGATTTGATAGAATTGTCAGTATGAAGGAATTCTGAAGATACAAAAAATCACCAGGAACTGGCAAGACTTTCAGTCACGTTTATTGCTTGTTTTCCTGTTCATGATTATTGATACATGAATAATAACAGTCCCAAGGAAAAAGGGACATAAGCTATTGCTTCCAAAGGAAGCCATTCTTAAATTCATCCAGTACTGAATATATTGTTTGTGGCAGTTTTTATAACAGCCTAAGGGAAGTCTTTGGTATATGCTTCAGCCAGTTGAGCCATATTTTACTTTAATATTTACATCATTTATTTTTCTACAGCAGTACACAGTGTGTCATACTTCAAAGATAGCCAGCATACAGATACAGTCTCCTGAAGATGAAAGCTGGGATAAAAGTCTTCCAACACCACCTCTTTCCATAAATATCTATAGCATATTATTTCCAATATAAGGTACATTTTTGATCTTAATTCTTTTTTTACTATTCTCTCAGCTCAGCCTTGATTCCTTCCTTAATATTCAATGGCCCTGACAGCTGTTTTCCTAATGGTGGGGCTGTTGGGAGCAGTTATAAAGAAAGTGGTTTCCCTGGAAACAGAAACTGTGATGTACTCTGTAAAACTTTTTAGAATATTTACACTTCCAGACAGCAGTTTTCATATCTTTTCAGAAAAATTAAAAGTCTGCTACTTTTTTTTTTTTCTGATCAATAGTATCACTCTTAAAAATGTTCAAATACAGCTGTTCCTTCTCTTCACTCCACAAGCTATTTATTACTTCTATTATTATATGAAGCAAAATTTACTTCATGCTTTACAAGTATATAAAAGACGTGTTAGCTCATGTTCAAGAAGCACATTTCCTTAATTCTCAGAAAGACTGCTGCTATTAAACAAAGTATCTGCTTAGACTAGAACAATATAACTGCATTAAAGGAACTTCTAGAGGTTTTAATTTGCCTCCTCCATCAGTATTATTTTGCTCACTCTTTAATTCTAGCTAATTATAAGCACATTTGTTAAAGCTTTGTAGGTATTTGATGAGGGAAAATCGGAAATACCTGTTGCTTCACCCTGAAGTCACCATCTAGGAATAAGTAATTATCATGCACATATAAGAGAGTCTTTCTCTCTTTTCTCTGTATGGTCACCTCATAGTCCTATATGAGGAGACAGAAACACTACATTTCTGGAAGATTCTTGAAAAAAACTGCTAACTTTGAATTTGTATTTATAAATTAGAAATCAGGTGTATGATTATTTTTTTTTTAAAGGTTACTGAATTTGCATATTTCTGTACAATAGGATAAACATAGAAAAATATTCCAGCCTCCCAAGCAAAACATCACACCCATTTAAGAACAAAGATCAGGACCTGAAATAGACGTCTGACCATATTCATCTCCAGACAGATCTTTTAAATCTTTTTTTATCAATTTTCTAATCAGAGTTTCATGCCATTCATCGGCAGCTACCAATGGGGAGGCACTGCTTTGTCAAACAGCATTTCAGTGTGTATGTAAATAATGTAATTTCAATTGCCATAACAAGGCACAAATAGCTTTTTTGCCTTTATATATCCTATCGTTGCATGCACCATTGGTTATGCAAAGAAGTACAAGAACAAGTAATTGTCTTCTGAAAATTACACATTCTGGCTTGTGCATGCTGACACTATGTTTTCACATTTTGCCTTTAATGTTTGGGTTAAATTCTTTGTTTTTTACTTTAACTGTGCATTTGATTTTTAGATACATTATTTTTATTGTAGTTGATATTTATATCTTTTTCAATTTAAAAGCTTATTTTTGCATCAGTGACTTTTCATTGATTGTGAGGAGCTGAAGACTGCTGCTTTGTTGTTCTTTTTCAAAGATAAAAATGCATTCCCAGTTTAGCAGCACAGACAGGCTTCTAAACCAGTCATTCTACAAAAAGTTTTTCAGTATGACTTGCATTATTTTACAGTAAATGCTATTATTTCCTTCACTTGATTATCCTAAAGCATTTCCCAAGCAGTCATTCATTATTATATGCAGAGTATAAACAGTTTAGCAGTATTTTCTGCGTATAAAGATGAAGAATTTCAGGTCAAAGAAACTAAGCAACATCAGTACCTTAATTGTCAGCATCGGAGCTGAGAACAACATGACATGAGCAACAACAGAAGATTTGTTACTCCAGTCACCCACTGAAACCCACATTATTATGTTCATGAATCCACTTTTCTAGTTTGGGTTGTTAGTTTGTTTTTAGGGTTTTTTTGTTTGTTTGTTTGTTTGTTTGTTTGTTTGTTTTCTAATAACCAAGACCTGTATAATCTCATATATATTACAGTTCTGACTTCATCACCATCCAAATTATTGACATGGGTGAGGCAAACTGGGAGTGACACTATTTATATTTCTTTCCAATGTTTGCAAACTCTAGATAAAATAGATTTTTTTTTTTTTTTAGATAAATGGATTTTTTTCTAGTCCTACCAAAATTTTTATTACTGTTTTTAGCAATCCATTTCATTCACCAGTCTTTCTAGAGTACTTAAGAAACACAATGTACTTCAGAAACACATAGTGTCTGTGCGTGTTTTCTGAAGAGATGGAGCCCAACGATGTTTTCCAGCTTCTGTCATCATCCATCCTAATGCAAATATATCAATTTAACTCTTTTACTTTGTTGTATTTATTTAGGGTCAATATATTAATATATTTTTAACAATCACTTTCTTCAAACAGTATACCAAAACACTCAAACATCACAGTGGCATGATACTGTCTCAATACAGAAGGAAAAATTTTGGTTAGTTGCACTGTACAATTTTTTAAATCTTGTTCTCAGTAGCATTAGAACTTCCATACAGTGCAATAACCTGTACAATACATGGACAGTCAGATCACTCCTAGAGGTGTGTGATTAATATTCCTTTACCAACTGCTGTTTCTGCCAAGCAGTAGCTCCAGGTCATTTAAAAATAAATCTCACAATTAATAACAAATGCAGAAAATTTTAAATCAACTGTGACATCATTTCTGGACAGAAAAAGAAGAAATACCTGCAAAATTAAGACTACATTGCAAGAATACTTGTAAGGGTAAGCTTTCAAGCCTAATATGCTTAAAATCCTATTTCTGAATTAAATCACCAAATATATCCAGTTTCCAAAACAGTTCGGACTATTTAAATTTTAGAATTTTCTGCATGCAAGACAACTACCAATTGCTTATCTTTTGGTAAAAGGGTAAGGCAAATTGTAGAAGGTATTTGTTGTTTGATTTTGTTTTTTGTTCTCCAAATATAGAATTGATTATCTTATAATTAGAAATATCATCAAATAATAGATTTTTTTCCTCACAATTACATGATTTCTTTTACTTCAAGAAAGAACAGATTTAGATAAAATAGTTAGTGTATTTCTGTTATTTCTTCTCTTGTTATCAAGTCTACCAAAAGTGCATCTATCTATGCATGATTGTTAGACACAAGTACAGTCATAGAGATTTTTTTATGGTATACTTTATCAGGTTTCCTGGGAATCATTTGAAGGATTGCTAACTCATATATTAAAATTCAATCACTAATTTCTGAGCTGGCTGTGAGTCCCAGATAGGGATAACCAAGCAAAAGGTTATATTCTAGACTCAGGTGAGAAAAACACCTTTTCTTCTGGTGCAATCTACTATGATAACTCAAATTTCAGTTTGCAGTGAGAGTTGGAGGCATCACTTACATTAAAACCTCCAGAGAAAACTGGTAGAAGCAAGCTGCCAATTTGTTTGCTTGTTTTGTTTTGATGTTTTTTTGTTGAACTATCAAAATTTATTGCTAGACACATAATGGACAGACAAGTGACCACTGAGCTCAAAGACAAACCAATATTTAGAGATGATCACTAACAGGAAGCACTGCCAGCTCTGTTATAGAAAGAGATAACTTTATGGTAAGACTTCATATACTGTTGTCATGAAACTGTCACCACATCTGAGTCAGGGAACATGTAGAATGAAGAATCAAAAAAAAGGATGAAGTCTAAGCAGGAATACTTGAGTTCTCAGAACAAAGTCAGGGCAAAATAATAAAATGAAAACGGTGACCTAAAGAAAAGAGGGAATAGGTTTTAGTACCTAAACTATTCTTTCTGGATTCTATAAGAAAACAAAATTTTTCTGTTGTAAGAGATTTAAGTGCTTTAATTCTCATTTATGCATGCTTTCTTCCTTTGCTTTTCATTTATTAAACCTTCAGATATTCATCACATTTTTCAGTCATAGCAGAAATTGTTGAAAAGGTGTCATTTCTCAGGAAGATATCCTAATATGATAAAGAGAAAAAAAATCTTCAAGCATAGTTTTCAAACTCCTTTGTGTTTTGGACCATGGAGACTATTATTTGCCATCATAAGTCCTGTATTGGTCAGTGATTATACGATGACAAATGACTCTCAGAGCACAGTAATTAAGCTTTCATTCATTTAAACACTCTGGGGTATATGTCTATAGTATTTTTCTCAAGGCAAGCCCGAGGCAGCCTTCAGGGTAAGTTTTCAATACTGCACAGCTGCACATGTGGCTTCAGATGGAGTCAGCAACTCACTGAACCTTGTCCAACTGTCACTGTTTTTTTGTCACTGTTTTAGCGTGATACACAGACCACTATTTTAATGAAGATATGTGAGATTTACCAAGGCCTAGCTAGCAAGACATCTTTAGAAAAGACTTCCTTACAAATTTTCCCAAAATGCTGTATATGATCCAGCTGGAAATACCAGCCTTTCAGTTTGAACAATAGCAGGCTACAATTCAGCCCAAAGTATACCATCAAAAACTGATATATTACATGGGATTTAAGCAGGCCTTTTGGTAAATCTCCATATATGAGGACTGAATGAGGGTTAAAAATATTTATTTTTAAGAGAAAGCAAGCTGACACACAGCTCTTCCTGGCTGATAAATTACTTTCCAGTAAATCCCCAATTCCTTTTAGCAGATCAGTTACTTTCCTGCTATAGGTTTCATGATAAGCAGTTTGGACTGTTTGCTTATGCTTATGCAGTGACTCTGGCAATCCTTTTCACAGAGTATTATTTTCTCTGCATGGCTGTGTGAATGAAGTAAGCTAAATTATAGAATAGCAGAGAAACATTAATGAGAAATTAGAAAATAGTACTAATTTTGTATTAAAGAGATATTTCTACAAGAACGACTGAAAATTTTCAAACCAGAAAATAGCTATTGAAATTTTTGGCCAAATTTCAAGCAATTAGTTGTAACCAATAATATAACCACAGCAATTTTGTCTTTAGGTGAGAGAATAAATGTATTTCTTATTTTCTGTGTCTATTTTCACTTCCTTTTTATTTTTAAACCCACCTGTTAATGCTGGTTTCATTTAAAAACTGAAAAAGGGAAAAAATGAGGTAAAATATTTACAATTTAATAGTAATCACACAGGTAAATCTTGGTTTTGTTCCTAACTTTGGAACAACTTTTATGGATTAGAGAATTTGTAAAAAGTTTAGAGAAGTTCAACAGTGATCATGTCTMGCTGAATGAAGCATCAAAGAATAATTCAAAGAAAATTATGTTTCCAAAGGCTGTTAGCTTTCTGTAATACACTGAATTAAATGACACAATAAGTTCTCATATAGTTCCATATTATTCAGAGTTATAACTTTTTTTATTTATTCAAGGAAGGAAGATTTTCTGCTTTTTTGAAAGGTAAAAGGGAAACCAAGTTTACTGCCTATCCTGTTTGAAATGCAGAGAAGGAGCTTCTAAATTGAATGGTCAATTAAAATTTCTTTGTAATTTTGTTGGACTAGTAAGTAATGTTAATTTTCTTTTTTTGCAAAGATGTGAATGGTACCTTCTGAGGTTTTCTAGCACAATACAAAGATACATCAATATACCATAAAACAGGTTTCAATCAACATGAAAAGAAACATGAATACAAATCTGACTTTTCATACGCTTTGTGGTTATCACCTGGTAAACTCTTGCAAGACAGCACTTTATTTTCTTCAGCAATACCTTTGACAATACTCATCTTTCATTCAAGTGTGGGTGTTCTCACTGCAATTATAGAGGCCACCAGAGGCTTCACATATTTATGTCTACCTTTCACTCTTGTTCCCTAATGATTTAACACAAAGTATTGAAACTGGAAACTGCAACTCTTGTGACAGATCCTTAGACTCTGTTCAATACTGCCAGAATAGGTGAAACAGATAAATAACACTATTAATTCACCTACAGACAAACCTAGACTGTGACTGCATCAGGGACAATAGCGAATAGCAAAACCAGCTATTTACTAGGAAAAAGAAATCCTGGCACTAATAAATGTACACTTTAAAACAAGAATATCACTGTACAGATTAAATACTTTGCTGTTTTGTGATTCACAACAATACCTATACATCTTTCAAGCAAATGGTTATAAGGCTAAGACTGAGAATGAGGGAGCTTAGCTCCTGTGGGTACACAGCTGAAGTGATGTCTTTCGAATGCAAGCACTTTGCTAATAAGGCAATATGTAGGATGCCTCAGTTCCTCAAGACACACTTATAAAAAAGGAATTTGTAGATTAAGAAACATTAAAGTATGGCATCAAAAGATAAATTTCCTACTAATCATGACTGGTATTGCAGTATGTACAGTAAATGAATGAAGAACTGATTAAAATCCACACAAGATGCCTGTAATGAAACTGATCACCACACACGGAAGAGTTAATGATCCAGACAGCCATTAACCTGAGCACGTGATGTCTGTGATGCTCTATGCTACATGTATGTTTCTGCTGTCACATCTGTGCTGTGTGTGTGTGTCCATGGCTGCAGAAGAACCTTGGCTGTGCTGTGTGTGTGTCCATGGCTATAGGAGAGCCTTGGCTGTGCTCTGTGTGTGTGTGCATGGCTATAGGAGAGCCTTGGCTGTGCTGTGTGTGTGTGTGTGTCCATGGCTGCAGGAGAACCTTGGCTCTGCTCTGTGTGTGTGTCCATGGCTGCAGGAAG
>NW_026623558.1:79512-82781 GCF_030028575.1 Malurus melanocephalus
TGTCCATGGCTGCAGGAGAACCTTGGCTGTGCTCTGTGTGTGTCCATGGCTGCAGGAGAACCTTGGCTGTGCTCTGTGTGTGTGTCCATGGTTGCAGCAGAGCCGTAGCCCACTCAGGGTAACACAGGAGCCTTTAGGCAGCTCCCACTCAACACGGCCAACTGCGGTAATGGAATGATCTTGCCTTTATAGAAAAGTGTCACCATAAACTCTCACATGATCATCTTTTCAATTTCACACTAGAAACTATGTTTTCTTTCAAGAAAATCTTGTAGGATCTCAAAAGTCTGTCCAAGATGAGGTAACTTTCCATGGATGAGATCTGCACAGTGTTCAGCACATTGATTAAAGACTCATTCAAAATCCCAGTGTATGAAGAGACTAACACTATATCATCCTCTCTTTCTTTATAACTCTACTGATAGTTGATAACTGTGGCTATAATGTATGATAACTATATTAATTACAGTGTTAACAAAGTTAAGAAATGGCATTATAAACAATACTTTATGGAACACAAGTTCCTTTCTTACAGGATTCATAATAAACAAGCATCTCCTGGTGCAGAGACCTCATAGATGAAAACAAGCACTAAGAAATTAGAGATATATTTTAGACATATATATAGAGAGGAAAGTCTTGGATTTTGAAGAGCTGAATAAAAAAGTTAAGGGAATTTTTTCTGAGCCTGTTATAAAAATAGTTGGATGAGTTCCTGTTTGATGGAAGAAATAAATCGAGCAATCAATTTTAACTGGACTGCAGGCTAACTGCAACTCATCACAAAAGAAACATAAAAATTCAGATCCCATGAAAAAATAAGTCAATTTTTTCAATCATATAAGAATACAAGGGTTTAAAGTATAGATAATCATGGATAAAGGAATTTTATTATTTATTAAAAAATGAATAGGTAGATGATGTATGACGTGGGGTTATACTGTTAAATGTGAACACAGAAAGAGAAGACAAGAGCTCTGTGAAGCTCTGTGATTGTTCTTTTCTAAATTTTTATTTCAAATTCAAAATCATTATATAAATCACATTGCATTTCATACCTTTTCATTTCATTGGCATTCAGAAGATCATAGATGTACTTCAAAGGAGTAAAATGCATATATCAACAAACATTAGTTCTCACTCAAAATGTGATTAAGCTAATTAAAACCAAGTCGTTCCTGAAACCAAGAACTTAGCAGGATTTTGAGAGCAGTTTGGATATATAACAGGTATGAATAGTGTCCTCAGGTCTTCAAAATAGGAAATTAGAGCAACAGAATAGAAGGGGAAAAGACATACAGAGAAGAAAATTATTACCTTGCATAATAATTTAAATCAAATTGTTGAGACCTTTACTGATAATTCTTAAGGTGATTGACCTGCAAAGATCCCTAGGCAATGAATTATGGAAAGACAATGCTAATTTCAGCACAGAGTAAGTGACAAATATAGTATTATTAGCTATGATCAAACTATATGTCATGAAAAATTAAATTGGCAGCATAAAACTGGAAAGAGAATTAAAGTAATCACAAATATATGTCAGTAGAAGAATACCTCATTATGTGTTTTGTGGGCAAATGCATATATCCAGCACATAATCTCAAAATGTGTGTCCATTATGGTAATGAAAACTGTCATCAGAAGCATAGAAGAATCACAGGCTAGATGAGAATTGGATTCCAACAAGCCAGAAGGAAATAACTTTTGGAAAGAAATTGAGGCAGAGGGTGATGCTGTCGGATAAAGGCCAATGCTGCTGAAGGACTTGGAGCACCTTGAACCAACATTTAATCAGGATCATATTTTTTCTTCTTTCTGGGTTGTAACTTCAAGGAATTCGCTCAGCCTGTTCAGTCTTGGAGAAGAAACCTTCAGTGTGAGCACAGATTTCTTGTAGTTAACTCCAATTTGCTATGGGTTTCTTCTATTCTTAGCATACATGTATTGCTGTAATACATCAAATACCTTAAGTGAAGAAATAACTTGAAATAAGGCTAAGAAGATTTCATCTGTCTAAACACAGACTTCTAGTGCTCTTTTAAGTTCTGTGGAACATCTTGCCAGTGCTGCAGCTGCAGCTTCAGGTGGTACAGGTCTCCCATGAAGACTGTTTTGCATCTGCCAGCAAACATCACATCATAACCTAGACCATTTTGAAATGGCACACTTTGTCGAGAACAGTCAACTCCTTCCTATCTGATTTGTATGCCTAGAAATTCCTGAGTGGACAAAACATTTGGGAAAATCAGACCCCATTATTTTTTCCTTTATGATTTATAAAGCTCATGACTATTTTTGTATTAATCAATCATTTTGTTGAGCACTGCTGAAATCACTAATACAATCATGAAATAGCAAAAAATTGATGAGGTTGAGCAACTTGTTCCATTCTTGGTTTTATTATGATGCTGAACCTGCAACATCTTCAAACAATCTGCTTTCCCACTTACTATTAAAAAATGAAAAACGATTCAGTGTTCAGCAAAGATTATTGAGACACTAAACACAAAGTCAAATCAACTGTGGAAAGAATTCATACATTTATAATGGGGTAAAAATCCTCAAGTGCTGTGGCCTAACAAATTTATTTTATTTCTTGATGTCAGAAAACAGTCCCTATAGAGCCCCTGTGCATGTCAGAGAGAAAACAAAGAAGAGAAACTGCTTAAGTGACAGGGAAACAAAGAAAGTGAAAAGCCAAGTGAAGGAGCGAAGGAAAGGTGAGGTCACATTGTCTTACTCTTTTTTTTTTCCTCAGAGGATGCTAGCTAGTTCTTGAACAGCAAGGCAAGGATATTATATGAGGGAAGCAAGGATGACTTGAAGGAGAGAAAGCATTTAAATAAAAGCTCAATTCCACAAGAATTTAGTGGAGAAAATTAAGTGAGTCATGCATATTCTTATATTTATTTCTGTGGGGTAGAGACAGAAGTGTTAGGGATGTGGCCATGTGGGTAAATTCTGAAGTAAGAGAATGGGACAAATAGCCAAAGATAGAGAAGAACAAAATGCAGGAGAGTCAATCATCTGTGATAGATGGTAGACGTTTTTGATTTGCCTCCTGACAGTTTACTTTATGGARCTACTCCACGCTGATGGGAGCAGGAGGTAACTTCTTTCCCAGAAAATGAATGTGAGTGGTCTTCTCTGGGAAAGATCAGAAGCAACCAGGAAGAGGGGTGGAAAGAAGGGACAATGCTTCATAGGTGGAGACTGAAACATCATTTTGGTTATATTGAATTTTTTTTTTTTTTTTTTTTTTTTTT
>NW_026623558.1:83601-87796 GCF_030028575.1 Malurus melanocephalus
TCCATCAACGGTCCTTAAATTCAATAACCTTGCCATAATACCCCTTATGCTTTGATTGTTACTCATTGGCAGAAGCACTCAGTAATCAGCCTTGAAGTGAAATCTTTCAATTTGACTGATTAATAATATTTAGGAAAAAAAATCAGAAAACCATGAAACAAACAAAAAAAAAAAAAAAAAACAAAAAAACCCACAATATTTCTACTGCATCACAGTTTTAGATACTTTTTATAATTTGCTTGGTCTGTAAAACTGCATTGGGTTTACGTGGCAAGGTTTATTGGGGTGGGCTGTAAGGGTGACCTCTGTGAGAAGAGGTCATGGGCTGCCTCCATGAGAGACACTGTCAGTTTCAAAATGGACCCACTGCTGCACAAATCTGAGCCCATCAGCAGAGCTGATGATGTGTCTGTGAAAACATATTTAAGAATGGGTAAAAACTATAGCACAGTCTGAACAGAGTCCTGAAAAGGGACTGAGGAAAATGTAAGACAAACAGCCCTGCAGACAACAAGGACAGTAAAGAAGGTGGAAAGGAGATTGTCCAGGTGCTGGAGCAGAGATTCCCGCGCAGCCAAAGGAGATGACACTGGTGAGAAGCTTATCACCCCTGCCCCATGGAGCACCAAGGTCAAGAAAATATCTACACTGCAGCCTGTGGAGGACACCCCCACATTCCCTAAAGGAAGCTGCAGCCCCTGGACAGCCCACACAGGACTGTATTTTCTGGCAGAAACTGTGGCCCGTGAAGAGAAGACAACAAATGAACGGGTTTGCTGGTGGGAACTGCTGTGGGTGAGGGACCATGATGGAGGAGTCCATTCCAAAAGGAATCAACACAGAAAGGAYCCATGCTGGAGTAGTTCTAGAATAACTGCAGCCTATGGGAGTGAGCACATTGGAGCAGTTTATGAAGGACTAAACCTTGTGTGAGGGGATCTGTGCTGGAGCAGGAGAAGGGAGTGGAAGAGGTGAACTGCTAAGAATTGACTGCAGCCCCTGCTCCCCATATTCCTGCACAGCTTGCATAAAAAAAGGGAAAGGAGTCAAGAGTGAGGCTGAGCCAAGGAATGAGGGAGAATTGGTGACTACATGTATTTAATTCTGTCTTTCTTTCTCATCATGGCACTCTATTTTTAGAGGACAATATATTAAATTAATTTCCCCAAGTCAGCCTGTTTTGCCTGTGATGGTAATTAGTAAAAAAACCCTCGTCTTTATCTCAATCCCAAAGCTTTTAAATCTTATTTTCCCCCCTGTCCTGTTGACAAGGGAAGTAAGAGAGTGCCTTGGTTGTCACTCGGAGACTCCCAAGTATAAACCACTGCACTAGTTCTTTATGTTTTAATGAAAAAAATTAAAACCATCCAAATAGTGGGCAACTGTTTATTACCAACATAATCACAGTCTTTTGTTCATGTAAAATCAATCAGAAAAAAATGCCAATTACAAAATCTCTGGTAATATTGTATTAATTTTTTAATAATTAAAATGAAGTACAAGTCAAATATTGATCCTAATAGTAGCCAAAGCCATACCTGCCTCTTCGTTGACTGACAAGACAATGCTATTTTGTTCAATTCATTAAGGCTGCTTATAAATTATTTCAGATGCCCAGAGCCTTAATGACACTATAGAAACCATATTTAATTAACATATACATGGTAATTTCATTTTAGACCCGCAGAGATTAAATTTTGTTCTATTCTGAATGTCCTACCAATAACATGAATCACATAGACACATTTTTTAAATATTATTTTATTATTTTCTATTTTGTTCAATGTGCAGGAGTACAGACATTTACCAGAAACACTATAGTTAGTTTAATGGTTAAAAAAATAAGATGAAATAATTAATTCTGCACACATAGAGTGTAAGTTCATAGGTAGAGTCATATCAGTGCTCATAATTATTTGACTAGATTCTTGAGCCAGCAAATAAAATGACTGTAAAGGAGTTTGATATAAATTCTTCCTCTTGCATGAGCCCAGGAACCTTCATAAAAAGAAGATATGTGTAATAATGTAGAGTGTGGTAATTAATCTGAACTGACTCATCAGTTTAGGATTTGGGTTAGCAACAACTGAATGACAGATGTCTTTCCCAAATCATTCTTAGTCAAGCTTCCAGGGGAAACATGCAGCATACAGATGTTGACTTTGAGACACATTTAGGCAGAAGAGGATTAAAAATTGAAGCTCCCAGCTCTAGAGGAAATGTACACACCAAGTATTGTATGGAATTAGGAGACTTTATACTCTGCAATCTAAGGAAACCTGGTTTAATTAGAACATGACAAGAACTTGGAGCCTCAGGCAGAGGGAAATCTTTCACTGAATCCCAAAAACAGAATCATAAATTCTCCTTGTAAACTACAGGAGCAAATTAAAGGGGTTCCTCGCACTACAAGTGCATCTAGTAAAAATTTCATTACTTATCTCTTAAGTGCTACTTATTAAGATGTCAAGACAATGGAAAAGAGTTGGAATTAATTTAGAACATCAGATTTTCTTTTTCACCAATAATATAATAAAGAACTAATCTTTTCTTCAGTTTTCTAGAATCTTATATTAGAAGTCAGATATAAGTCACTTTCTCATTTCATTGTGAGAAAATGTCTGTTAGAAAGATTTTATTCTTGTAGTTTTCTGTGACCTCAAAAATATTTGGCCTGCTTCCATTATACTCTTTTTCATGCAGTTCTTCTGATGATTTGGTATGGGTACCTTATAGTGATTGACATTTTATTATTTTAATTATCTTTATTTTATTTCTCAGTCCAGTCTTCTAGTTCCTCCATCTTATTAATTCTCCTGTTTGGTCTCTTCAGTTTGTCCATATCTTTCCAGAAGTTCAGGTGTGTCTGTTTACAGAAAATTCAGAATTAACATCTTATTCATTACAATTCATCATCACGTCTCACCTTCAAGCCCCATTGAAATACTGTCTTTAATTTTCCATCACCTTAATCTCAGGCTTGACTTAGCAATGCTAGCTCCCTTGTTTCTCCCCTCTTCTAAACACAGAATTTTCAAATCCCTTTTCCAGAAGTTTGTAATTTTGCCTTATTGCACTCATATGATTAATTTTTTATTTAACTATTCTTTTCATAAAGTTAGTGTTTATTCTTTCCTCCAGATCAGTATGAAAGGTTTGATACTACTCTGATAAAATAACTGAATTTCTAGACAGAAGAAATGTAGTGTATCCACTTTGTCAAGGATTCAATGAAGTAATTGATATGGTTCATTCAGGTGACACAATTCAAGAGCAGGCAATGTTGTTTGATTAAAGGAATAACAGAATAGCTAAAGAGACAGCTAAACAAAGCAAGAAGTCTTTCTTAAGGTGATCTCTGATGTCTGTTCTTGGGACTGTGAGAGCAACCATTCACAAGAACATGGGAGTCCCCTGCGCTGGATGTTTTTAAAATGCAATTAGATATGGTGCTAGATAATCTCATCTAGGTTTCCTCCACTACAAAAAGTTGGAAAAGATGATCTTTTGAGTTCCCTTCATACCTGCGCTATGCTACAAATCTATGATTCTTGATCTATTTTCCATGAAAAATGATTGAATCTTATTCACGTTGCATACTGTCTTGGGTTGATTTTTGTGCCAATTTTGTTCTGTATTCCTTTTCTGTTGGCATATACRCCCAAAAGATGTTCTGTATCTTTAAATGTAAGCCGGAAGAAGCCGCGTGGGCTGCTGGGAAAGGCAGCGCGGGCGATTTAAAAAGCCAGTGCTGCCACACAGTCCTGGCTTTTCAGCTCAGCTTTTGCTCAGCTTTTTCTCGCTGTGGGAGTCCTTCTGCTCGGGGAGTGCAGTTACATTGTTACAGTTTCGGCTGTTAGCTTCGGCAGCTCTCYTCRGACCCCCGTCTGCGTCTCCTGCGATCCCCCTCCAGCCGGGAGAAAAGCCGCGCGGCTTCACCTGGTCCGGGATTGTGGAAGCGAACCGGGCTGGCAGCAGAAACACACCGAGTCCTCTGACCCGTCACAGGGAAGAAAGGACTGTGGTACAGGTTTTTTGGTTTTTTTTTTCTTTTTGCCACTGTTACGGGAAAGGCCACGTGGTTTGTTTTTTTCTTTTGTTTCTTTTTCCAGAGGACGGGAGGCGCCATCTTGTCGGCGCCGCGTGGCGAGGTTTTTGAATATCTAACCGTTACTCTGTATCTGTGCACAGGAGG
>NW_026623558.1:87810-105118 GCF_030028575.1 Malurus melanocephalus
GGTTACTTTTTATCTGTGTCCTGTGGGCACTGTGTTTGTTAATAAATTACTTTTTTTTTCTCTTCACTTTTTTTGCCCAGTATCTATTTCTTGTTGGTGGGGAAAAAAATTATCAAATTTATTTTCAKTTCAGAGGAAACGTTTCTCTATAACGTTTTTCTCTGAAAACATTGTCTCAAAACCGAGACACATACTTATACATCAGTTTACATTGTAGAGTGTGAGTATAAATTCACTGAAATAAATGAAAATACTCAATTGGTTCTGCAAGCTTTGAGGGTTCTACACAGTAAATCAGACATTTAGGGTTGCTTCTGTTTGATATATATTCTCAGCCTTAAATTGAGATGCCTGGATTTATCCAGAGTATAAGAACTCCATGTGACAGAGGGAATATCTCCAGTGTTTGATTCATCAGACAACCTGTAGACAGCTTTCACAGAGTGAGGTGTTCTCTTTGAGATGTCTATTCTTGTTTCTTAATTTGAATTCTTTCAGGGTAAGCCTACATGTTAAACAAATTAAGATATAACATTTAGAAAGCAAAATAGTTGTTAAAAATGCATCCTGGCTTGGATCACTTTGAAGAATTATAACTTCTGACAACAATGGATAACACTGCAAAATAGGCTTTAGAGTGGAAAGCCTTGGACACTACAGAGTGATACAAGAATCAAGTACATTATCACATCAGCTTAAAAAATTACTTACATTGACTACATATTTTCTTTTTCGAATCACAATATCTAAATTTTACTTTATACAGTTCCCTGTTTTATCTCTTTGCCTCTCTTTATGTTGCTTTCCCATCCTTTTCATTTATTGTGCCCCAGCCTGACTCCAGCAGTTATCTAGAGTCAGAAAAAAAATCAATGTCTCAATTTACTTAGATCCACCTCACAAGTTTTCTCCTGTCATCCAGGTCTTTAAACCACATAGTCTGCTCACACAACAGAAATATTTTTAACTTTCTGTCTCATTCAGTTTAAACAGTATCTCCATTAAAATGACAAATTATTACATACTCAGTTTGGAGAGTGTATCAGCTTCACTGTTGCTAGTTTAGCCTATCAGCTGCTT
Organism: Malurus melanocephalus; assembly: GCF_030028575.1. Lineage (NCBI taxonomy): Eukaryota > Metazoa > Chordata > Aves > Passeriformes > Maluridae > Malurus > Malurus melanocephalus. The sequence continues at coordinate 88,891 of NW_026623558.1, forward strand.
TCAGCAGTTAACTTTTTATAAAGCCACATTATGTATTTAATCCAGCAGCTTATTCATTTATGTGTAAGTCTTGTTTACATGAGATATTTCATATTATTTAATCATCTTTGGCATCTTCTTGTCAAAGAATCACAGAATGGCCTGGGTTGGAAGGGACTTTAAATATCACCTGGTTCCTACTCCCTTGCCAAGGGCAGAGTCATCTTCCACTCGATCAGGTTGCTCAGAGCTCCATACAATCTGTCCTTTAACACTCTAAAGGATGAGGCGTACACACTCCTTTGGGCAGCCTGCTCCTGTGCGTTACCCCCCTCACAGAGAAGAATTTTTTTTCTAGTATTTAATATAAAACTGTCCTCTTTCATTTTGAAGCCATTCCCTCTTGTCCTGTCACTACAAGCTCTTGTGCAATGTTCCTCTCTATCTTTCTTTTAGGTCTCCTCCTGGCACAGAAAGGTCACAATTAGGTCACCCTGAAACTGCTCTTTTTTTTCAGTTTGAACAATCCCGATGCTCTTAAGGTTTCCTCATAGGAGAGGTTCTCTGTGTCTCTAGTCATCTCTGACCCTCCTCTGAACCTGGTCCAAGAAGTTTATGTCCTATCTGTGCTGGGGATCCCAGAGCTGAATGCAGAACTCCAAGAGGGGTTTCACCAGAGAATCTTTTGTATGATATGTCTATACATTTATTTAACTCATGTAACCCATCATAATTTTGGTCAAATAATGGTAGAGGGAAAACAATACTGTCACTTCTAATGCTTTGTTATGCACTTGCAGATATAAATGAGAACCGATGCTGAAGTTCAATAAATGATCAGTCATGAAAAAAGGAAACACAACTCATTGCTAGCATTTTCTATGACAAAAGCATATTTGTAATGGATGCAAAGTTTCTCAATAAATACAATAGCCTATATGAAATTAGAAGTTTGCTCCCTCTTTGTTAGCAGAAAGGGTCTAAAAATCCGGGGGAGATAAAGACTCTATAAATGAAACTGTCCACTTTCTTGACCATGTAAAAAAAAGGACCTGCACATAAAAATTATTTATTGTTGCCTTGATAAGTGTGTGCAGGTTAAGGTGACTTTGACTTAACAGTGGGAATGCAGTCAGGGAACAGTTTTGTCATTTAGATTTGCCTCTTGGTAAAGCCACAGGGAAAGATGTGATTTTACAGTGACTTTGTCAACTATCTTTTCTTCAATTTGCTACTCTACAGTGTCATATACCTCTGGAGTAGCCCAAAGAAAACGAGAACATTTGCAAGGAGGGAAAATTCTGCAATTCAGTCACCGACAAAGAGGAGAGTTCAGAGGAGAGAATATGACATAAAAGATCACAATATTGCAATGCAGAGTGGACACTGTCCACATGTGTTCGTTACTGATGCAAAATTTTTTTGATGTCTCAAAACAAAACTCCATGAAAAACTCCAAGGATGTCTGAACAAAATTAAGTTTCTGGAATTTTTTTTTTAGTATTTGGTATGCAAACAGGCCATTGAATTATAAAGAGGACAATAATTTTACATATTTAAAAATAATGTAAGAATTCTATCACAGTCATTTTCTTTTTCATTTAATGGGGTAGGGGTACATTTTTTTTCCAAGAAACAATTCTTAATTCACTATAGAGAGGGGAAAAATAGTAAATAGAGAAGAAGTGAAATTAAAAGGGAAGAGAAGGACAGATAAGTGAACTTTCTAATTGAGTACTATGCAAAATCATCAAGTGATTAGAAAATAATTGCTCTCAAAATTTGTAATTATTCAGTTTACATTATTTTAACATATTTTCATGATATTTTAAAATAAATCATTATTTTTTTTTCATTATGAAGGAATATATGTGGAAGAGTAAAATATTCTAAATCATAAATACAACATCTTGAAGAGGTGCTAATAAAAGTATTATTTTCCACATTCTTTATATTTCTAAATCTCACAGGCTGAGGATTTAAATCTTATTTTATAGACTGAAGAATAAGAGTGTCAGTTTTAGTTCTGGTTTATAAAAGAACAGTGAGATCTAGCAGTGATTTGCTTTCTTTAGTCTCTTTAAGCAATTTAAACCCACTGTCTCAGATATTTTATTCCACATGGTTATTCATATAGTTTGTTAAAAGATGGTATCCTGCAAAGAGACAAAATTTCTTACAAAATTTTCCTGCTGCCACTATTAACATGTTTTTAATCTAATTTTGATTATGGAATGTAATCAATTCACTTTCCAGGAAAAGTGACCTAGACTATTTTTAGTTGTGTTAAGTTTGTTAACATTTTAAAGAAAAGCAAATATACATTGTATAATAAATGGCCAATGGCTGACTTCAAATATTCTGATTTCTAAGATATAATAACTGTGAATATGACAGTGACAGAAAAATATTGTAAAAGACAAAATTTCATAGCCATCAATGGTGAACTTACAAGGCAAGTTCTCAACAATTATCTTGTTCAAATCAGTGAGATTGCAACAGATTGATAGATTTATTCTGTCACCTGTAAGTGCATAAGAGGGTCACAAGTGGATTTATCTTTTGATATAAGAGTGATGGAATAACATACAACCATTGAAGTCATTATCCTTTACACAGAATAAAAGTTACACTTTTTCAATAGATCACATTTTTTGCCATTAAGCTTTCTCTCAAAATACCTATTTCCAAGTTTTAAAAAAGAGTATCAACTGTAGCAGCACATGGAAAAATGTGCCATGTTAACACCTTAGAATATAAGTCACTGTTTGAGATCAGTTTTAAATCCTAGGTATTACTTTCCTATTTGAGGGGAAAATTACCTTGAAGTTTTTCCCCGTTTTAAGAATATCGGTCTAAATGTTATATGCTACTTTCTCTGTAACTTTTTTAAGTGTTCTCCCTCCATATTTTCACAGAGATTTCTTGCAGGTTGCATGGAGATATAAACCAACTGACCTTGAATGTTCAGATCTTAATACAAAACCTTCCAGTAAAAATTCTGATTCCCCTCAGCTAGATTTTATGAAGTATTTTTTTTTATTAATTGATCATGTCTTTAACCATCATATTTTAGTCCTCATGATTTTTTAAATAAATTTCTCACAAATTTCCTTCCATTAGATTTACAATGATTTGCTATAAGTAGGATATGTTAACTTTTATTTATAGAAAAAGTTATGAAAACACGTCAGGCAAAGGTTGTGATCGTTTGTTGTCCTTTCTCTGCTGGAATAAAAGATAAAGTTTGCTGGCTCGTGAGTAGCATTTCAACATTCATAGAATAATAGAATGGTTTAAGTTGGAGGGACCTTAAAAATCATTTAGTTCCCACTCCCTTGCCATGGGCAGAGACATCCTCCACTGGATCAGGTTGTTCAGAGACCCATCCAGCCTGGCTCTGAACATCTCCAGGGACAATCCCTGGGCAACATATTCCACTGCCAGACCATCCTCACAGTGAAGAATTTTTTCCTAATTTCTAATCTAAACCTACCTCTTTCAGTTTGAAGCCATTCCCCTTTGTCCTATCACTTCATGTCCTTGAAAAGAGATACTTTTTCTTACAGATTCCCTTCAGGTACTGGAAGGCCTCAATCAGATGACCCTGCCCTTTTACCAGGCTGATTCTCAGTTCTCTTAGGCTTTCCTTTCAAGAGAAGTTCTCCATCTCTCTAATCATTCTGCTGACCCTCCTCTGGACTCCAAAACGTTGATATGTTTCCTGTGCTGGGGAATCAAAAACTGAATGCAGTTCACAAGGTGGAGTCTCACCAGAGCAGAGAGGCAGAATCTCACCTCTTAAAGACTTAAAACCAGAATAATTGCTTCCCGCTTACCATAGGAGTCAAAAAAGGCTCACCTTGGGAAGAGTAATTCAACTTTTTGCCAATTAAAAGTAGAATAGGATGATAAGAAACACATAAAAAATTAAAAATACCTCTTTTCCCCCTTCTCCTTCTTCCCAGGTTTAACTTCATTTGTGGCTTTTCTGCTTCTTCCCACTCCAAGTAGCACAGGGGGATGAGGAATGCGTGTTGCAGTCAGTTTATAACACTTCACCTTTGCCACTCCTTCCTTGTCACAGTTTTCCCATGTTTTGGCAGGGGTTTCCCCCCATGAGATGCAACCCTCCACAGATATCTCCAAAATCAGTCCTTCCCATAGGTTACAGTTCACAAAAAGCTCCAGAGCTCCATCCATGGAGTGCAGTCCTTCAAAAAYGGACTGCTCCAGCATGAGTCCCCCATGGGCCACAGTTTCTGCCAGGAACCTGCTCCAGCTGGGATGCTCCATGGGTTGCAGCTTCCTTCAAGAAGGTCCTTGACAGACATGGATATCTCTCCTGTTTCCTCCCATGAACAGCAGTGGAACAACATTCACCATCCTCCCCTGGCTGGAGATGAACCTCAGATCCAGCACCCAGAGCACCTCCCTCCCTCCTTCCTCACGGATCTAGGAGTCTGCACTGTTGTTTCTCTCACATTTTTCTCACTCCTCTCTCACAGCTGCTGCCTAGCATTTTTTTTTCTTCAATATATTATCTCAGAGGCTGCCCCAGCCTGGCTGGTGGTCTCAGCTGTGCCCTGCAGTGGGTGTCTTTGAACTGCCTGGAACCATCTGTGTCCAGCACGGAGCAGCCCCTGCAGCATCCCTGTTACCAAATCTTTCCCAACTAAATTGAATGCATCTGGAGATGTCTAGAAAGAAATTTATGCCATTCCAGGATGAATATTCCAGTGATATTTCTAAAATGTGTCTTAGGGTTGAGTTGAGCATAGAGGAATAATTTAGCCAGAGCAGTTTTCCTCAGTGGATCAGATAATGTCATCATGTTTCTGAATGAATCTCAGGAGTGTTTGATCCTCATGAAACTGATGCACCATGGATAATTTTGAATAGCACACTTGAAAGGAATCTTGAAGGGATTGGGTTTTGGCTAAACTTGATTAAGGAATTCTATCTAATTTTTTCATGCTCTTCCAACAAATAAAATTTTTCAGTTGACTCTGACTTGACTTACTTATTTTTCCTAAATGTAAAACACAGAATAAAACTCAAGAAGCATTCATCCCCAGTGGTATAGTGTAACAATTAAAAATGCTTTCAGAAGTTCTTAAAAAGAAAGCTCACCAACTTCATACTTCCACAGAGTTATGGTTTAAAGAAAGTTCTCTAATTTGTTTTGTCTTTGGAAACTACAAAGTGACTGATGGCATTGCAGCACTTTGGTAAGCAGCATATTAGTCACAATGAAAGATCACTATCACAAATAGTACATTGCTAAATCAGGGAATTACAGCCCTAGTGGAGCTGTGCAGAAACTTTCATACATACCTGATAAAAAAAAAGAAACATTCTCTACTGGTTTTTCTTGGTTTTTTTTTTTTTTATTTTTTTTTTTTTTTTTTTTTTTTTTTTTTTTTTTTTTTTTTTTTTTTTTTTTTTTTTGCCCAGTTGCTTTTAAATTTCAAGTTTTTGAACAATGAATGGATGAATCTTTATAAATGTTCTCCTGGACTTTGTTCAAAAGTTCAAACCAGTCTAGGAGCCAGGACAGACATTTAAATAAACCTTCTGACCTTGAAAATAAAAAGAATATTTTCTCAAAGTTTCATAAAAGGTGCCAGGGTCTATCAAACATCGCATCGATTGTAAGGTTTTAAAGATACATTATAAAGATTTTATTCTACTTTGCTTAGAAAAAAATTATGCATCTAGAAAACAGAACAATCAAGACATTACCTTATATAAAAGCAAGTTCAAGATTTTTAGGGGAATGTGGCCTTTTGGAGGAGCTTCTCTTGAAACTGTTTTCAAATGCTGAGAGAAGCATTTATTCAACCATAAAGAAACTGCCTTTTAAAAAGGACCTGGAGATTAGGTTCCAAATGTTATTTGCTGCCAAATGCACTTTTAAACTTACTGAAGGATATTTATTAGCAGCACTGCATTTCTGATTTTACAGTATGTTTGTATGTTGTAAAATTTGAGAATAAAATCTTCAGTTTACTTATGGAAAGCATTCCCTGAGTAAATGACATGCAGAAGTCACAGTGTATCCTAAAAATTTTTATAATTATTTAAGTAAAACTGGCTTATTATATTCTTATCATCTTAAAGTATGTAGGAAAGAGAATTTTACTTGAAAACTCTAGTTTTTCTCTTTCTCCTCTCTTTTCAGTCAAAGCAAAAAGTGGGAAATAAAAAATTACTTAGAGAATTTTTAAAGTTTCTCACAGTTATATAATTCTTGCAATTCCTTAATTATTCTACTGTTACAATTTTATTATCCTTTTGTATTACCATAATGCCATTTTTATTTAGGAGAAAAAATTATGAACACATTTTTGATGAGTCACTGGGCCCACAAGACATCTTGTAACTTGGAAATCAGAATGTGTTTCTGATGGCATAATATTAAATCAATTATAATATATTAAATCAACAAACTCAATATTTAAAACCAAAAAAATCTGCTGCAATGTTTCCTTCTGGCATCTGTCCCTGCTCATAGGATATTTTATAAATAAATAAGAACTGTCTYGGTGCTTATTCACAACTCCTTTCCAAGGTCCATGTCAGAGCCTGTGACAGGTAATCCTGCATTGAAAAACCCAAAGACTTTACATGACTTCAAATGATATATTGAAGGAAATGTTTCAATATTACTAACCTCTAAGCTTTCAATTCTTGTTTTGTAATAAAACAGTAAATTATTTCACCCTGGAAGATTTTTAGCTCATCTTTTCCTCAACAGGACAAAAAGGCTTCACTGACTGCCCTGACGATTCAGCATCATATCTTTTAAAGGCACCCTTTTATGCATCTCCTTTCACAGAGTGTTGCTTTATTGCTTCTCTGCTTTTTCTACTACTCTATATCAATTTTACAGGAAAGGTATGAGTACTAATACCTGAAATGTCAGTCTTATTGACCTTAATGGTTAAATTCTCATCAACTTTAGTATGGTAAAATGTCTCTTATAGCTGGCTTTTTTAGAAACATTTTGCAAAACATAGATTGACCTTTTACTTCTCTTCCTAGAGAAAACTTGAACATTATTTCTTTTAGTTTATATCTTAAAAAAAATCCAGTATATTTTATAATCAAGTCCATTGACAGGTACAGAGATTTGGATGAAATAGGAAATGATTGATTACTCTTTTGAAATATATAACTATTTCGATTATTTTTATTCACCGAAGTGAAAGACAAGACATTCTAATAACACTTCTTTTGTATTTTTACCTTTAAAATGTGAATTTTAATAAAGATAAACAAGATTCCAAAAATCTTGTGATTCTTTCTTTTGCTATCGAAATAATCGCATTAAACAGATCAGTACAGTTATTTCTCCTGCTCTAATGAAAAAATAATAAATGCAGTCATAGAGAGTTAAATTTATGATGTGTAAACGGAGCTCTTCAGCAAACCAAAGATATTGGTGATGTGTTATCCGACACTCAGCTTTACTTCAGATGGAAAGAAATTGCTGCAGATGATGATCACAAAGGAAAAACAGTACAATAAAATATGAGATTGCTTTCCATGAAAATAAATGAATGAGATCATTGTTTCAGCCTATAGTGTTGTAATGTAAGATGATGAATTAGCAGAAACTAAAACAACAACAAAAAAAAAAAAATAGAAAATTCATACATCCTGCTAATATACTTTTTGATTTTGGTACCACATTATATTGGCTATAGAACTTCACAATAGCACAAGAATAATAAATGTAATATATAGTGTTAGGAGTCTAAAACCACCATTCATTATGACCTTGAAACTCTGAAACTGAAAATTAACCAAAAATGTCGAGTGCTGCTTGTAAATATTTGTTCCACCAGTTAAAACCCGTTGCAGTTCAAAGGATGATCTGGATGAACATGTACCAGCATTTCATCAGCTCATATGTCCTCTACTCAGCTTCATCTTGTTTCTGTTTAGGTTTCAATGTCTTCTGGAACTGTACAATCTCTGTATATATTTGTTCAGGAGACATCAGTTTAGGAGGTACTTTTTTCATTTCCTGAAAGAGAATGTAATAAATAAGAATATTGTTACTACCTAGAGTAACATACAACCTAGTTGACACAAAATAATGCATCATGCTTGAGAAGTATTGTTAAAATCCTTACTCCACTATTGTAGAAAGAATAAGATTAAATTACGCAAACTGGCTCTGTTTAAGAGATTATGAAGTTACAATTATGATAGTCTTCCTGCTGAACTGAGCTCTTTATTATTTTAATATATCTTCCTGCTGAATTGAGTTCTTAATTATTTTAAGATATCCACATATATCCATGTTCTTCACTCTCTATAACAGTTTTTTTCTGTTTTTAAGTATTACATACTTTTCCTGTGTTTCAGAATGCCTTAACATCGCATCACTTTGATTTTTGAGATAATACTTAAATTTTCACATGAGACACACTAATAACATGCTTTATAAATCACTTTATGCACATGCACACATGCACACAAACTTCATAGGACCTGGGAAGGAGCAATGCTTTTGTTTAAACCCTTCCTCTATCTGTAGTGTGTCATACAGGTGATAAACAAGACTATATTGCTTTATCAGTCTCCTTTTTTTGATGGAAAATACACAGCTGAAAATAATGGATGTTTTCTTGTACACTGACATGTTGACTGGAAACTAGCCTGCCACATGCTCTCATAACATGAAACAGATTGAATATTGCTCATTCAACAGAATTTCTCAATGCACTTAAAAAAATAAATCATCAAAAAGCATTTTGGGCTCCATTCAGTGAAAAAAAAAATCCTCCTCTTTCAATGTGCAACGTGATACTCAGGTTATTTTCAAAATTAACTCTGTTTTGCTTTTTAATATTTCCAGTTCATTTTAAAAGCCAGCCACACAGTGACACAAATACAGGAAAATTGCAGCCATTAAGGGAGACAGGAAATGTGTGCAGCAGCTTTAGCTCAATGCGAAAATTAGATCCAAACTGCTACAAACTAGGTCTGGGTTTTAATGTTAATTGTTCACGTGCCCTCAATACAAATTATTCACACTAATGTACTGCATTAGGCAAGCCTGTCACTTTCACAGTTATTATTTTGGTTGCTACTGTTGTTGTTTTGTAAATGCCATCTCATTTTGTGTCCATTGTGGGAATTTAGGTAAGCTGCTTTAGTTGTAAGAAAGTTCTGAGCATAACATTTAAGGCTGCTGCTGCAGTTTCATGGATCATTAACAATTTGCTAATATTGTTTTAGCTTGCAAATTAGTGCAGCTTAGTGACTAAGGAAAGGTTCCATAGCTGTCATCAATCAGAATAAAATTCTTCATGCATGAGATGAAAAACGATTTTTAGCCTTTGAGGCACAGACAGCAATTACTGTAACAAAAAAAAAAAAAAAAARWAAAAAAAAAAAGGTGGGGGGATAGACAGAGGAGTGAAGGAGAAAAAGCAAGCTGTAGAAAATGCTGTTAGCAATTCTATTAAATTTATTTCTTGTTGCACTAGAAAAGAACTAACACATGCTGTGTAATCATGCTTTAGCTTCCTGCTATATTAATGATGTGAAAATTTTAGAGAGAAAAAGAGAACCTTTCCTAGGAAATGAAGAGTAGTGAATAAAGAAAGAGAATTACAGAATATCCCAGTCCCAGAACCATTAAGGTTGGAAAAGACCTCCAAGATCATCGAGTCCAACCTTTGACTGATTACCACCTCACCAACTCGATCATGGCACTAAGCCTCATGTCCAATCATTTCTTGAACTCCTCCAGGGATGGTGACTCCACCACCTCCCTGGACAGTCCATTCTAATGCTTAACCGCCTTTTCAGCGAAAATCACTTTTATTGATGTCCAACCTAAACCTCACCTGACACAATTTGAGCTTATGTCCTCTTGTTGACAATTGCCTGGGAGAAGGGACCAACCTGGCTACAACCTCCTTTCAGGTAAAGGAGTGATTGCAAAGAGTGATAAGGTCTCCCTTGAGCTTCTTTTTCTCCAGAAAACAATCACAGCTCCCTCAGCCACTCCTCATCAGACTAGTGCTTCTGTCCTTCACCACCTTCTGGACACTCTCCAGCATCTCAATGTCTTTTCTACAGTGAGGAGTCAAAGACTGAACACAGGTTTTGAGGTGAGGCCTCACTCTTCCCCAAGCATGCAGCGCTGCATGCTGTTCTGACAGAAAGGCACGTTTTCTTTTATTTCATCTCTAACCAAGCTCTCTACTAATTTTTTTTTCTCTCATCCATCATCTTCATGCACAGTGTCTTTTCCTATTTCCTTTTCTGCATGCCTCTTTATAGCCTTTTCCTATTTCACACTTTCTCAAAACCTTCTATCAAATCTTCTTCTTTGCCATTGTTCTCCTCTGTCACTTCTGTTCCCTGTCTTGATCTCATTGTAGCTCTATGGTATTCTCTTAAATATTTTGCTTCTTAATGGAACCTAATAAACTTTATATATCAATACACAAACTGTCTTAAAGAAATAGCAAAAAGGGCAATAAAAACTGCCAACAGTATCATTGTCATAACACTTTTTGTCTTGAAACTGTATACTTTATATCAGGGGTTGTACAGATTATTTTTCACTCATCAACCAGAAGAATATGCAGAAAAGGGCATGTGTCTATACAGCAGCCACTGCAGCTGTCACCTGTGCTTACCTTAAAACCCTGACATCTCTGGGAGACAAGTGGGGCACTGGTCTGAGATCACATCACTGTGGGGCCATCAATTTTGAAAAGTTCTGGCCATTGGAAGAGACATCAAAATTTCAAATTTATCAAAATGCTTTTCAGGCTTAGAAGGGTTTTTTTTTTTTTTTTTTTTTTTTTTTTTTTTTTTTTTTTTTTTTTTTTGTTTGTTTGTTTTTGTTTAAGGAGAGATGAAATTTAAGAGTCAGATATATCTATCTCTTGGTCTCCAAAAACGATCCATAACCCAGAATTAGCATTCAAGATCATGCACAAGTATGGAAACACTATGTACTGTGACAGTTCTATTTTACCACTCTGCCACAAAGTAGAATCTTAAGATAATTAATGTTTTCTGAAAAAATAGAGATCACTGGAAGAGAAAAATAAGGAAGTTTTAAAACATTTTTTTTAACATTTCTTTTTGAGCCCCTACTTGCAAGTAGTCCCACTTTTTTCATGTTTGTTAAAATTTTTTAATTCTATTTGTTTTCCAAGTGACTTGGAGCAGTTATCTTTCTGAGTCACAGAAATCATAAAGTTTATGTTATGAACCAAAACTCAAACCAATTATTTTTTTCAGACAATTGCAAAATACTGAAAGAAACCATGAGCAAAGAAACGGACAAACTAGTTTTGTAAGCAAAAACCCACATTTTTCTAAGTTACTTAAAAAAATTATTTACTGGGTTTTTCTTTTAAATAAAAATTAATTTAATAAGGTGATAATTCCATTTATCATCTGCATTTATCATTATTAATTTAATTTACTATTATTATAACAAGGTTTTTCATGAGTAATTTCTAAAAATATATATCTTAAAATGAAAAAAAAAAAACCTTCCCAGTTCTGATTCCAAATTGAGCTTAACTTAATTCTCAAATGAGCGTTCTAAGTTGGTAATGACACCGAAGTGAATACTTAACCATGTTCATTCTGTGTTAAATAATTCTGGAGTTAGAATCTTATGTTTGTCTTAAGTTTTATGAAAAAGACTATTCCCTGTGGACTTGATTATGCTCAATAAGACCTATCATGTCATGTCCAGTTATAAAACTCTGTAAATCTTCCTCTTTGAACCAAAAGTGTGCAGCATCCGTAAATTTTGTGGATTTGTTAAATAAAATAAGGGTCACAATTTCAAGTATTTTTTTAAAGTTTCTCTGAGTGATGAATTTTAAACTTGGGAACCATTAAATAAGAAATCAAATGCTGCTCCTTACTGAGCCAGAGAACAGCAATACATAAGATAACATTTCAATGAAGATTTCAACTGGGTTTTGACATCATTGTCATTTTGAAGATAACTATATGCAAAATAGCAGGTGATTGCATTTTAACACTCCCCTTTGATTGCTGTAAAAATTACAGTATAAACAAGAATCTCAACTTATCAAAAAGTTAATCATGTTTTACATTTCAGAAGATCTCAAAGGGTACATCGATAACATTTTCTTGGTATGTTAAGAGTTAATCACACTTCTGGTAGTATAAGCCATGTATATATTTCTAATTAGGAAATTTATAATAATATCCAACAGAGCAGTTATTAGAGTAAGATTTATTTTATACCCTTACTGTATCTGAACAACATAATGTAATCCATCAATCAAAAAACTAATAATTTATTGCTGTTTCTTTTCATTTAGAAATATATTTTTTATCAGCTTGACAAAATGAGTTATGAGTCCTATTTTTCAGCCTTCACTTTCCTTTAAAAGTTAATTTAGAAACATCAGATACTTAAAATTAAAAATAAAAAATAATAATGACTTTAATAAAAGAGGGAGAAAAAATCTCTTTTTCAAGAGTGCCTTTTACTTATTGTATTTACTAATGCAATAAATCTGGTGCTCTGTTTTACCTAACAAGAACATGTTACTTGTTCTGGCAAAATAATTTAATTTGCAGTCAACCTATATTTATGCATTTAGTACAAAGCAAAATAAAAGTGAAAAAAGTGGAATATGAAGATATTTGAGCTTACAACAATTTTCCCACTTTATATTCAGAAAATGATTAATCAAATATTTCATTCAATATGTGTTGGTGGAATTATCTAAAACTGTAATCAGTAAAGATTTTTTTTTGTTTGGGTTGTAGAATATGTCTTGCTCCATTGTCATGTTTAAAGTATCTAATTATTTATTCCTTTTCATTGCTTGTTTAATTATAAATATTCCATTCATGTCTAAATTATTACACAACTCAAATTTCCAGTATGATAGATGTGATGACCACTGATGAATCAAAAACCTAAAAAAACTCTTTACTTACAACAAGTTGACTTTTCTCTATGGCACACAGAATAGAAATTGAATAGAAAACAATAATATTTAAAGAAATTATCTCCTTATAGGTAAGTGATAAGGGATTACTCTGATGGAGCTTGTTAATTAAACTTGGTAGTATTTATGTGGAACAGACATGTCCTAAATAATCAGTTAGTATTATTTTGGTGCATTTAGCTCTTCTAAAATAGTAAATGAGAAAGCWAATTAAAGAAAAATTTATTTGCTTTCTTGAAAATACTCCAATAACCAAAAACTCACTAGGCCTCCTGAAATTTTGTAGCAACAATATTCACTAGGTCAGAATTTAAGAATATTTAAAATAATTTACCAAACACAATACAATCACAAAAACAAAAACAAACAAAAACAAAAAAAAAACACAAACAAAACAAACAAACAAAAAAAAAAACCCTAAGTAAGTAGCTTAGAGAACATCTTACACTTTTTCCAGAAAACTGGAATAGTTTGCAGTTTGTTCCCTGTTAATATTTTTTATGCATAATTTAAATGAAATTATATTATTTGTTAACCACAAATTTTACTGTTTCAGCATAGGATAAACTTGGCCTTTGTACTGTCTATATCTCATTAAAGTTCATAAATGAATACAAATCCCAACCAAAGCAAAATAAACTCTGAAATGCAACTTTCATACATTTCTTTTTCCAAGAAATTGCCATGCATATTTTGACAACAGAGTGAGTAAAATACTATTCTAAAAATTCAATATAAATGTTACTATTTAATAAATAGTCTTACACTTAATGTCACCTATCATACAATACTCAACAACACATTGCAAATGAACATAGCTCAAACTATGCTGAAAACACTGCTACAGGCAGAATAACAACAAGGCATTAACAGTTTTCAGCATTCAGAATTTTTTAAGGATTTTAATAGCATGCCATTAAAAAAAAGGAAAAATCCTCACATCTCACATCAACTGAGAATATAATTTTATTTAATTATTGCTAGCTATTTGTTATAAACATTTTTATTAAAATAACTGTCAGGTAATCTGGTCTCTATCTCTCCTCAAAAATTTAACTGGATCAAAGCTCTGTTCAGAATGTGTTTTCAAGATTTAATAAACTACATCCAAAAGCAAACTAAGAAATGAAGAACAGGTTCATTCTTTGCTTCCTATGCAATTCAAATGAATATAATTAAAAATCTCTTTCTATGGTCATTCTGAAGCTGGAAACTATGTGTTCCAGACACTTGCTCGTCCTCAAAGAAATTTTAGGCATGTGCAAGAATTTTGTGGAAAGATCATAAACCTCAAGAGCTAGAATATATAGTATAGTAAAAAATTCAGGAATATTCATGGATCACAGCTTGAAAAGAGTCTTTAGGATGACCTTAGAAAGAGATTTGCTATTTACAAATATGGAATGTCTATATGTTAATATATATATATATGTGTGTGTGTGTGTGTGTACATATGCACACACATATATGCATATATTTATGTGTTTGTGTATGAGTATATATATTATTACATATGAGATATATATACATCGTCACGTTTGAGCTTGTTGTGAGGGGAGTGTTAAGACAAAAGAATCAGACCATTTAAAATTATTACATCAATTAATTAGCCATTTTTATTAATGTTTAAGTAACACAGAATGCATGACATTCATGAACTTACAGAATTGATGCATGGTTAGCACTGATGTGTGCAGTCATGGAAGGTATTTAGTCACGACTGTGCTCATACCATTATGTTAAGTACATATTTTTAAGGAAATTAATATTTTTTATATTTTGATGACAAATAAATATTAAATATATCCAAGTTTGTACAAGTCTAATTAAGAGGCCTCACAGCCTTCTGCACTGGCAACAAAAGGAGATAGAAATGAATATGTATTTTACATAATGTTCATTTCTCTCTCTTTCTTTCCTATAAAAGAAAAACAAACTTTCCTGTTTCACTACAAGAGGAATCAGATACAGTATATATAAAAACTTACACATTTATTCGARTCAATTTTTATTTCTAGTATTAATAAATTTACCATTCAAATGATACAAAACTCTGGCCATTTCTTGCATAACATCATGAAAATTTTTCATRGGATATATTCCCAGGATATGGAAACTTTGTCAAAAAAAACACCACAAACGAAGGAACATAAAACCCAAAAGTCACAGAAATCAGAGGAATAATAGATGAAAGAAGCAAAAGAAACCCAGGCAAACAAACCATAGCTGCAAATATTATTGCCTGGTTTAATACMCTGGTTGAAATGTTGTGATGTCTCTAAAGGCCAGGACACTGGGAGGTTTGTGTGTGAGCTGAATTCCATAGAASTACATCAAGTTCAACAAAAGAGGATTCCTGTCAGGCAGGCCTAGATGAATATTCCTGATCTTTGGGTTCAGAACTAAAGGTTAGATTTGCTTCATCTTCCTGATCTCTGTAAATAAGTGAAATTTTCTCCATTTTCAACCTACATTCCTGTAGCAATTCTGAAGTCAAAGAAAAAACCAGCTAATGACTTAATTTTCAGGAGAACATTTAGGTCACTAAAAATCTATRTTATGCTAAAATTCAGCTAATTTGATTGCTACTATAAATTATGGTGTTGGTTGTTTTGTTCTAAACACTTAACCTGACACACGCATTCTAAGACATTGTGTTCTTTACTGAAAAATAAAACCCTTTAACCAAAACCAAACACTTCTTCCCACCCAAAAAAAATTTAAAACATTAAAAAAAGTAATTAAAACCTTCAGAAGCAATAAGACAAAAGGCAAAATAAAGCATCAGAAATAGGGAATAGGCCACGGAATCTCTGTTAATTTCATGTGAAGAAAGAAAAAGTTTCATTTCCCTAAACTGATAGTTAACAGTTTGGCAAATATAGTGATTTCATTTAGTCTCTTCTTGAGAGCTGTGCTTCTRTATGTGAATAAAATAGTAGAAACCGGATTAGCCAATTTTTTGTGCAGATGAGGAAAAGTTATTTGATTCTGGGTTCCGTCTTATAGTGACCAAATACATATTTAGCTGTGCAAGTGCAAAAAAAATACAAGAGGAAATATTGAAAAAAAAAGTGATTATTGATAAATTAGAAACAAAGCTGGATTGTAAAAGAGAACCTCTGTGGGAGATATCCTGGGGTCATCAGATGGGTCTGCAGCCAAGGCTCTCCTGTGTCATTTTTTTTTTTATGCTCTTCAATTTTAACTGAACCTCTTCTATGTCTGAAATAATATGTGTTGAAGAAAATCCAGTCTAC
>NW_026623558.1:105154-135923 GCF_030028575.1 Malurus melanocephalus
TTTTTTTTTTTTTTTTTTTTTTAGATGGTGAAAAAGATGAGGGTTTAGCAATTTTCTCATGACCTATAAATAGGAATAAACATGTGTTAAAGAATTAAAATACTGATTTAAATCTAATTCTGCCTCCCAAAGTCCTCCTATATTTGCTGTCTCAAGCAAAATCAGACATATATATGTCCTCATATTAGACAAGYATGGTATATATGCAACAATATTTCTTTTACTTCCAAATGAACAGAATGGAAAAGGAGAAATACACCAAGATATGTATCTGGGAAAATTCAGCTATTTTGACATATAGGAACTTTCAGTGTGCAGCAAAGGTCATCTCTGTGTCTGTCCCAGCGTCAAAAAGAAAAGCAAAATATAATTTCATACCCATTTTTTAAATAAATGCAATGTTCTACAAAAAGATTAATCCACCAGATGAGTTTTTTTACTGACAGGTAACAGCAAGGCTATACTGCTGTGCAAGAAAAGGGAGGCAGGGACTGGAAATGCAGCAGGCAGGCAGGGCAGCAGCTCTACCACTGTGACACCATTACAGARCACACATGCAAGGAGAGAAGATGATTGGTGGCAGTGACCAGGGTCAGCCAACAGCCCTGGGATCACCAGGTATGTCCTTAGTGACAATTCAGGTSTGACAAATGGCCAGGAAGCCAAGTCAGTGAGGCCAGGTCAGGGACAGCGGGGGGCAATGCCAGATATAGGCAGAGCTGCCACCAAACTCTCACATGGGCATAGTTCAAGGGATTGAGCTTAATGTGGTTTTCAAGAAAAGAGGAGAGAGACCCTAGGAGAGGTTCCYTCTTTAAATTCTCATAGCTTTTACTTTCTCAGCAGTTTGATCCCATGTGACASAGGTGAACCAAATCTGAGTTGACTTTGAACACAGACAAGCTCCTAGGAATTGGGGGAAGAGGCTGCAGAGCCTGTTAGTTCYCTCAACATTAGCCTGTTAGTACCTCTAACAGTTTTGTTTTTTTTAGTCTTCTTTTTTTACAGTGAACAACAGTTTAAATGCTGTGAGACTTTCAATCCTTGGCCTTTGGAGACAACAGAATWTTTAACAGAATATGGTCTAAAAATTTTCCTATATTTGGCTCAGATTAATAGTGTACAGACTTTTCTGTTTTGGCAGGTACTGAGATTGGAAGCTACAAAAACATTATAAAAATAACAACTAGCCTTACACACAAAAGAGAAAAAAACCAGAAAGGTGGGGATTTTTGAGCAGTTTTGAAGGATTGCACTTTGACTTGCTTTGCAGATATGAGAGTTGAGAAATAAAAGTGTATATAGGAGTCCCAGTTATCCAACTGATTTGTCATCTTTTAGCCAGAAGTCATTCTTCCATCTGTCTCACTRGGACTTTTAAGATATTTTAATGCATTTAAATAGTTTCAATGAAATTTGGTTATAGTTTCTTGTTTATCTGTTCTACCAATTGTGATTAAAATACAAATTTTTAACTGTTTTACCAAATAGTGATTATAATAGAAATTCTTAACTATTTTTTACATTGAAGGATCATTTACTTTACAGATGGAGAGATGTTAAAGTTTGGTATAGAAAATCTCATTATTTCTATATTCCTTTGCCACTTTAAATAAGGATCTTCCTTAAGATGAAGYTTAGGAAGGAATTATTTTTAGGCTTTGGAAGCTGAGAAGCAGATAACAAATTTCTACAGCACACAGAAAAATGTTTCTTCCAAAGTCTTCTGGTTCATATGCAATATGACTAACCTAAGATGTGAGGTTTGTCMTTTTCATCTCAGGGAGGTATTTTTTGTTTCTGCTAGGCTGGTTTGGACACRGAAATTTTGTTTCCTTCTTATCACGGTACTGAATTTTTTGTCACCTGGACTGTAAAATTTATGGATGATATCACACAGTTTTATATCCTAAGATTATTGAGTTTGAACACTACCATCACACATTTCACATCTTYGTATTGTAAAGTTCATTTGCAGAATATACTTGATCTATTCAGAATGGAATAGATCAAGGAAGTGATGCTCTAGTGTTTCTTCCCCTCCACAGTAATCTGTAGAGAGGTTTATTGAATTCTTTTAAAAACAGAAGGCATTAAATATTGCCAAGGTATTTCAAGGTAATTTTTTTTTTTTTTTTTTTAAACAAATGTCTGTCACACTGCTTCTGAGCATTGGTTCAATTACTGTGGAATTGCGAGTTCTAGTTATGGTTAATGACATGGAAAAAAAAATGATGAGGGCCAAAGTCAGATCACTACCAGGTGCCTGAAATTATGGAAAGATGAGTTACTTGCTTTGAACCATTTTTAGCGGAATAATAGGCAGCCTGCTTCAAATGTATTCCTAACAGCCTCATTTTCACTTGTGACACTTAACAGCATAAGGAATAAAGTAATTTGACTGCATACATTTGAACTAACACTAATCAAAAAAACCCACTTTTTTTTTCCATGTTAAAAAACCCCAATGTAGTAAACATAGGTCAAAATATAAGTAATGCATCATCCGCTTCATTTGTTCCAGTTTTTTTCCAGGACTAGYTCCATTGCAAGGGTATGAAAACTGTTTTGATAGAAAGTCTGGTCCACATTACATTTCCAYGGAGTAAATCCAAAATCATGCTGTTACATTCGTGAAGAAATCACAAAAAAGACCCTCTGCCATTCTACTTCCTTAATCACAACTGTAAAAGCAATTAGGAACATTTTGCTTTTTTTAAAATTAAATGCAAATGTGCTAGCTGCAGAAGGAGCAATGTAATAGAGAATCAGACCTACTGTCCACAGAAGGGATCTTCAGTTAATGTTCAACATTACAGAATTCCATCAAGGAAAGAAGAACTGTTTTACAAACTGCTAAGGACTTTTYCCTCCATTTAAAACAACTAAAATACGTTATTTGTGATAAAACTTCTTACATATAGAACTAATCTTCATTCTTTGGCAGGTTGCTGACCATTTAGGACATCATTAGAAGCAGTCATAGTAATTTGGCTATTTCACTTGAATCTGTCCCTGGTAAGTTAAATCCTTGTCATTACCATAATCAATTTAGAGCAACTCTCTTGAATTTTGAAATGGTATAGCCTTATGCTTGGTTTTATATTGAGTGATGCAGCTAGAAGCTTGAAAACTACATAAGAATTTCCAATAGTGCATTTGTGAAATTCTGGTATTCTGAATTCCTAAGAGCACARGATGCTTTTCCAGACCTCCTCTGACATATTTTCCAGTACAAAACATAGGTGTCCCAACTCCCGCTAAACTGCCTCTGATATATTTCCTTATCCTAGCTGCTCTCCTAGTTGTCACTAACATACTTGTTTTACAGTGAAAGACTCACCATGTTTGCAAGCTCGGAATCGATGTTGTGAATGGGATCAAGACTGAGATTTGTGTTCATCACCACCAAAGAAAATGACACTTAGGAGCCTCCTGCATTGTCCMCTSCCCCTGGTCCAGGACCTCTTTTCCWCCCCTCTGGAGTTCTCAGTCCTTCTCCCAGTGATGACAACACAATCCTGGAGCAGTCCTGGACCAGTCCTTGGCCCATCTCCATCTCCATCCCCMTGGASATGCCCAATTTCCTCAGCTGRCTCCTGGTCTGCTCTGTGYCCTGGCTGGGAACAGGCACATCAGGGACTCCCAGCCAAGGTCCATCCCACTGGCTTTGGCTTTTGGCAGTGGGATCAGCCATGGAGCTCTGTCCTGACACTCCATGGRGAGGTCCCTTGGCCCATGAGAAACACCAGCCCTCTCATTGCCCTGATATTCTTGCTGAAAATGTTACAATATCAACACAAAAGTCCTTTCTTTACCACATGGTTCACTTTAACCCCATCTTAATAAAAGCTGATATAACTTTCTTATTTATAAAACTRTGTGGAAATGTAGCTGGGAAAGATAGTAAAATTCCCAAACTGTAACTATTAGAATTGATAAGTCATTTCAGATCAGCACCTATTAATTTCTAAAAAAAAAAAAAAAAAGTTTTCAAATTGATTAGACTATTTTGAAATTGTTAGTCAGCATGCCTAGAGCCCTGTGGTGTTGTTATGACAGCCACTTTAAAGCTAAGGAAAGATTTATTTGTTATATGYTTGAAAAGGTCAGAGAGAAAAGTACTCACACAAGGACAATGCACAAGGTTTTATATAAACACAACAAGGTAGTAAGTTCAAATATTTGCCCAAATAGAAAGAACTCTTGCCTGTCATCTTTAAAATGACTTTGCGATTAAAAGCGCATACAAAAGTACTTCTGATTAATTTGAAGAGGCAGTAATTCAGTTTTTCACACAGACCAGTGAGACTGGGCATGTTTCGCTCAGATTGGTTTGTTAAATATTTTATAGATCAGTTTTTCTGCCTCTATTGAATTGGAGTGTAATCATCACATAATATTTTCTTTACTGCCAAGGAACACGTCAAGAAGCATTTCATATTGGGTTATTTATTTCTAGAGTGGATAATTTATTCACCAGCATCACTTCGTTACTGTACCTGACTTCAAGAGCAATTTTTGTTGATAYAATCTGACAGAACTATTATGATGAATACACAATCCTGGCAATTTGAATAGAACGATCCTTAATATTGGTTAGTAGAAGGTACYACGTGTTTCTTGTCTTTCATAGACCAAAACAAAACAAAAAATCTCCAACCTCATACCCACAAAAGAGCCTGCAAAAACTTTTAAATGGTTTAATTGCTGATAGAAATACACAAAAGCTGGTTTTTTTTTGGTTTTTTTTTTGTTTTTGTTTTTTTTTTTTACAGAATGCATTTCAACATATGATGATTGTAGTGGTTCTGAGTGGAATGCAGTTAACTTTGTAACTTTGGATTAATGAGTAAACCAGTGTTGATAACACAACGTTTTGGCTATTGCTGTAAAGTGCTTCATGACAAGTCYTTTTCTCATTCTACTCAATTCTACTCTGCTCCTTTAGCAATTAGGGGAGGTGTGGGAAAGATTGTGGGAGGGGATAGAGCTGAGATAGCTMAACCTGAATCTACCAAAAGCATATTCCATGCTGTATGATCTCCTGCTCAATCATAATAACCATCTTCAGGACAGCTGTTGCTCAGTTTGGCKGGACCTTGAGCTGCAGCAGAAGTGGTGAGCAATTGTCATTGCATGTTTGTTCAGTTTTATTCCCCCTCAGGCCTAAAATTCTTAAACCTTTCTCATCTTGGGTTAGGGGTGTTCTTGCTTTTGCTCTTTCTATTTTCTTCCTCGGTCCTGATGAGGATGAGGGTGGAAGTGAGGCAGCAGTCARGCTGAGAAGGTCAATATGAAGGATTCCTCTGAAGAAAATAATGAAGTTTCTGGAARTTTGGTATGCAATTAGCATAATTTTTTCTGTGCTTCTCCTTGTGTGATTGTAACATTTGTGYGAAACTGATGAAGAGGGTTGATATRGAAACCATCTTTCATATATGGCTTATATTTTTTCTGATTGCAACAGCACACTAATTTGCAAGTAAAGGGATSTCCCTTTGTAAAGTTTCACACAACCCTTTTCAACATCTATAGCTCACCAATTACTCTAAAAAWTTTGCTTTTTTCTAAGCAGTTTTCATCAAAATAAAAACGTATTTTGTGCTTAAGACCAGCTGCCTATGAAAACTGCAATTTTTTTTCAGAAGCTGTGGGTACAGAGATATCAAASATATTCTTTAATAGGATTTGAACAYACTTCTCTACTAAAATAAATCAAAGTTACTCTGCTGGTTACAACTCTGATGATTTTTTAGCTTCAATCACATAAGTTATATACGTGATTATATAAAACTAAAATTTTATTCYCTGCAAAACATTTCAAAAGTTTTGATATTTGAATATGCTTCCATAACCTTTTACAGATTGACTTACTCTTCCTGTGGGGTAGATTGAGGCCTCTCTYTGTCCATGATCCAACTGAGTTAGAGAAGAACCATCTCCAAACTGGAAGACAGCATAAATTTTCATATCAGGGTATTTAACTCATCAAACCCTCCAGTTCCTTTCCAGCTCCTTGAAATATGCAACAGGATGAGTGAATATTGTTGGCAGAGTTTGACTCACAGTGGCTTTTTCAGCTCACTGTTATTACATGAAAGCAACACAGTGGAGCAATGATCTTCTGGCAAACTGCAGTTCCAGAGACTGATGTCCGACTGCTAATCAGAAATTATAGAGCCAACATTTGCAAAATGTCTGTGTGGACATGTCATGGTAGATCAAAACCTTTGAGTACCTATCATAAGCCTGTAACTCTATTTCTTTTGCATGCCAAGAGACACGAGTGGAATCTTGTTTCCAGAAACATATATTTTTTTTTTCATTTTTTTTTATTTTGTCACAGAATTCATTATTTCTCCCATATTTTTAAAATTTATTCCTCATACACATGCCTTAATGTGTGTACTACTAAAAAAAAGAAAAATAAGAAAAGATGAGGATTTCTACAAGGGTTACAGTTCAGCAGAGCCCTACTTCAGGTTTTGTAATCGACACAGCCCAGGTCAGGACTGTATTTGAATGAGATGTTTCTCCCTTTGAACTCAGGTTATCTGTTTTATTCAGACATGGGTTAAAGAGCAAGGGAGTGGTCTCCTTTCCATGAACACAGCACYGAGGAAAGGGCCATAGGGGAGACCCATTTCCTGGTTTTCTGTAGGGGATTTCCTCACTACAAACCTTATTGCAGCTTATGCAAGCACCCAGCTCTTTGCTGAATAACTACTTTTTCTATTAGGAAAGTTTGAACCTTTYTTCTATTGTGGGGAAGGTAAATGCAATCTTCCTCTTCAGAGTAAGAAAGATTTTTATCTCAGTGACCCAGACACACATCCCCACCCCAAAATACTCTGATTTAAGGGAAAGAATATATTTGAAATAAGGGAGTCTTTTGTACACTGTTGGGAGTGTCYGCTGCATGCAGATGGTGTTCATGTTATTGCAAAGAAGTTGTGTACCATTTCAAAGAGATTTTTCTCAAAAGACTTGTAAAGGATCTTTATAAGAATTATTTGTTTTTTCCTGTCTTTTTGTATGAAATCCATCCATCTTCTSTGAAGGTCTCATTTTATTTTGAGCAGCTAACAAACAAATTCCATTTTCACCCTCTGTTGAGAACAGACATATATATAYGTTTCATTAAGCTTGAAAACAAAAGTGACTCATCCATTTGTATATTCTGAGTAGTATCTTGGCAGGTGGAAGTACATTTCCTGTTTATCTGCTACCTGCCTGCACAGAGAAGGCACACCAATACTTGTAGCAGTTAGCAAGTCAGGCATTGTTAGTACAGGTTGCAAAAAACCTTTGCTATCAAAGCAGTAGATAGAATATGATCAGCCAGATGCCTCAAGCAAAAGAATAGTTCTGGTGTGTTCAATAAAATACATAAAGAAATTATGCAAACAACATTTTGATCTTTAACAAGTGCAAATGTGACCAAATGTGTTTGGAACATATTGTGCATGCCAAAAATGGCAACAGCAAATAAGAAAAAGATAGCATAATTTGAATGATCTGCTCACTAACAAGGTTTTCTCTATCCAAAGCTATAATTCATGAAAATTCAGAGTGTCAGGTATACTCAGAGTATCTGACAGACTCTGGAGGCAGGCAGCCAGGAGCCCAGGAACCAGGAGTCAAGACTTCTCTACTGCCTCCAGAGCACCCAGGGAGCAGGAGACCCCATGACCTATCCAGGACTACACAGACCCACTGACTCCTGCTACTGCTCTCCCACAAACCAGGGAATTGTATAATTTGTAAAACTGCATAAATCTGTGACTAATGTGTTTTTGTATCTAAATGCCTTTAGCCTTTAAACTGTCATTAGGCCTCAATCTGTGATTATGTGGCTAGATAGTGCTCTCCCAAAGCAATATGTTTTCCAATAAAACATCTGCTTTTCAGTTAGATGTGAAAGTTGGCATAATTAAACACTTGCTTAATAATTCAACGAGATCACTTCATATGTTGTTAAAAAAAGCCTGGCAAACTGTCCCATTAAATCCTTCAGTRATGAAAATCTGTAAGTCTTTAGTTTGAAATAAGTATTTACATTCACACTCACACACAAATCAAAGACTGTATTACAATGATTCCAGATTGCAGGGAAAAAAACCAATTCCTTAATCTGAGTTAATGAAGCATGTTTTTAATTCAGTTGTATGTATATTTAAATATTAATTTGTGTATTTKCCCTAGGGACACAGTAAGACCATTCCATTATTTCATTGTCTACATTTGGACATGTGTACATGAGACCTGTCTCAGTGACCCAGCAGGGTGCTGTGGATGGCATCCAGTCACCTGAAACATGCTCGAGMCCAGATATAGAGGAGATTTAAATCAGTGTAGCTCTTGGAAGCAGCTGACTGATGGGGATCTCTATTTCCATGGTATTTGCTTTCTGTGGTGCATTTTCACAGAATCTGTTTCAGATAAGTACACGTTTCACCCAAACATATCATTACCATGGTTGCAAGTGGTAGTTAATTAAATTGCTTTGTCACCAAGGCYATCTTCCAAACAGATGACCCCTATTGGATGATGATGATGGTGGTGATTGAGAATAATAACAACAACAATMACAACAAAWCAARTCAAAACAAAACCAGGATTCTATTGTACATCAGGATTTTTCATTTTCAAAGGGTGTGTGTGAATCCTATTTTCTCTCTTCCACCTCTGTATATAGAAAGAATCAATGTACAAAGTACTTTTTTCGTCTTCAAGTTTTTTACTTGTTTTCAAAGCCCTTACAGTTATTTGGTTTTAGATAACCAACAGAATATAACTAATTACAAAATTTTTGTTCTCTCTTTAATGCATTAGGTCAACAGAGATCTATCTCTCTCACACAATTTTTAAGATGAGAATTAGGGAAAAAGATCTAATTTTGTACATGTGTACTTGAAAAAAATTAAATATGCCGTGGTATCAGTTAAGGCTAGATACTTATCTGTCATGTTTGTTCCCCGTTATTGAATTACATACTTATGAACAAATACTTAAAGATTGGAAATGTTTATTTAAGTCCACTAAATGAAATTTTGTCCATGAACAAAAATCTCATGAAACCTTAAATATGGTATCAGAGAAGTCCAGGTGAAAGATGAGTGGGTTCATAAATATTTAAGAACAGCAGATGTCAAGAAATGTGTTCTGAAGGAGAACGTGAACCATTTATATTCTGCAATAAACAAATACAGTTATGATAACTTTTTCTTCATTTTGAGTTGAGGAGATATTTAGTCAAGTAAAAATGGTCTCAAGAATCAAAGATGTGCAATGGAAAAGATTTAAATTTAGTTTGGGTTAATAAAGTGTTTATAGTGAAATATAGTTATACTATTTGTGCCTATCTTGAAACAAATTTTAATTATATATATATAGTTTTGAATGTGCTACAATTAAAAACTCAAGTGAAAGTAACTCCTGAAGTTGATACAAAAGGTCAAGGAGAAAGCAAGGCAAAATGATGCAATTAGTATTTATTTATTTATCTACAAGTAAATGAAGAGGAAACACCTGAAGACATCAGTTTAAGAGTGTTCCTTTTAAAGCAAGTATGATTCAAAATTTGATTTGGTTATGAACTAGATTCCATGATGGCACATTCATCACACAACTTAACTGATTATTCACACACAATTAGATTTAGTTAGGATAGGGACTCTTGCGGACACTTTAATCATTTGCTTCATGAATTGAAAAGGGGTGTGCATTTGATTTACTGTCATCTGGGTGGGTGATAAAGATCAGCTAGTTGATAAATGTGGCAAATGAATTTGCTGATCGAAGCTATCCTTTCATTTGTTTTGCACAATAATTAAAGATTAATTAAATCAGACATGCCTCTAATGAAAGACTCTTACCTGCAGTCTTTTTCATCCAACTGGAAAATATAAACCAGACCAAGAGTAAAATTCTTCAAAGAATGAGAGCTTGGAAAAACACACAAGACAATATTTGTATTGTTCTGCAACTATCGATGCAAGCAATGTTTAACATTTACACTCTGCCTATTTAGAACAATAATTGCTTTTGGACCTGACATTGRCAACATTAAAAAAAATGAACATGCAACAGTATAAAACTTGTAAAGCTGGTTTTTTTTTTGTTTTGTTTTTGTTTTTTTTTTTTTAAGTGTAAATGAATTCTATATTTGACAGAGGTAAGCAGAGCTTTAAATTCAAAAACTTCTAGACCTACTAACAGTGCAGAATAAGAGCTGTTTCAGCTGCTTCTCAGCAGTCAAGAAGGTGTGTTTGTCATGATCAATTATTCCTCAAAAAATTACACTCTTGTAATAACTAACTAGAGTTTCTCAAATATGTGACTCTGTAGGAACTTCCAATGAACTGAGTCTGTGTCTATGTGTTTATGTTGGACACTGATGGTTGGAGCATCTCTGAGATGTTTGTGTGGAGTTTTTGAATTGCTCTTCCAGAAGGCATCTGCTATGCTCCATGGTAGCTTTGCTATCACAGTTCATGGTGTCAGAGTTCAATTTCTTACCTCATGATTCAAACTCTCATGTTGTAAAGCACAAAATTAACAAAAAAAAAAAAAAATTATGAAAGAAAAAAATTTGAAAGCCAACCCAAGTTTGATAATTTGATGGAAATGGATTGAGACACCATGAATATTACTAATTTAAAACCACTTATTTCAGGGACTTTTCAGGAAGATACAGGAAAAAACATCAACCCAAAATTCAGTAATATGGAATGTAAAATAGATATGTGAGATTAAAAATGAAAAGTGGAATAGTTATCTACAATGTATTTAGACACCTATTTTAGTTGGGGCGTATTGCCTTTCTAGGTGATCGTGAGTGTGAGGGAAAATATAGTCAATTTAAAACCTAATTTGTAGATGGTTAAAATTATGTCATCTGACTTCTGTCCTAGGGGGTTTACTGAAAACAGAAAGTAATGAAAAATCAATAATTTAAAATTAGAACTATTTTGTAATTTTTTTCCTCGGAGATTTGTTTAGAAGCCTTGAAAAATATCCTTGAATTTTTAATCAAAGTCAGAATGCAAGGAAAGGAAACAACTCCKTATAAATTCTGTCAGTTTTACTGACACCTCAAAAGACTGGGGCTGTTTACCTGCCTCCAACAACTGTCATATCTGTGTGTCGCAGCAAAATGATAAATCAAAGACATCAGAAATCTCTCAAAGACCTT
Organism: Malurus melanocephalus; assembly: GCF_030028575.1. Taxonomy (NCBI): domain Eukaryota; kingdom Metazoa; phylum Chordata; class Aves; order Passeriformes; family Maluridae; genus Malurus; species Malurus melanocephalus. Next base: position 116,355 of record NW_026623558.1, read on the forward strand.
TCTATTTTTGTAATGTAAAATGTTTACGTTTTCCAAATATGAAGGTCATTGGCCTGTAACTCACCCTTTTCTATGATTTGGCAGATCAGTTCTAATTGTATTTAAAMGCCTTATGCTTCTCCTAAAGCTGAGAACACGATACTTTCCATGGCAGTAGAACATAATAACATACTGCCCTGGGTTTACACTTGCATTATGTTCTGGTCTGATGAGGACTTCCTAAAACTTATCCCAAATGACTATCAGAAAACAAGATATTTGAGTCACCAGGCGTAGAATCCTTCCACATAAAGCAGATGGTGGTGATAGGACAAGGGGGAATGGCTTTAACTTGAAATAATTGTATCTATCTCGGCATAGCTATTAGGAGGAAATTCTGTGCTGTGAGGGTGGCRAGACACTGGAACATGCTGCCCAAGAGAAGCTGTGGATGCCCCATCCCTGGAATCTTTTAAARCCAGGCTGGATGGGGCTTTGAGCAACCTGGTCTAGTGGAAAGTGTCCCTGCTCATGGCAGGAAGCAGATGGYCTTTCAGGTGCCTTCTGACTCAACTCATTCTCTGATTCTGTGCAGAGAGTTTTATTCAGCTCTACAATGTTGATAATTGTTTGAAAAATTACAAAAATAAACAGMTAGAAAAATCTCATAAAATGTTAATTCCACCATTTTTCTTCAGCCAACCTCAAATCCCTATTATCTCTTCCAAACGCACATAAAAGGCAGAGTTAGAGCAAGCTGAGGAGGATATTCTTCAAAAATTAAAAGGGAATTATGATATTGTGCAGAATGTAGAATGTTGATGCAATGTTAACAATGTCAAGCATCATCAGTTTTTGATCAAATCTTTATGCCCCTGGAAGCAATCACACATGGTGCAAACTTGCTGTGGAAAAGTAGTTCTTGTGAAAGGGTGATGATCTAGCTAGTATGTTTTCAAAAGGACAGAGAAAAGCACTTTTATCTTGACACTGTGGGCTACCTTGAGAGCAGGTCACAAGGGAAGCACTATCAATGGTATGAATCGATAGAAAGAAAAATCAATAGGGAACAAGAGACATTGACCTTGCGTTATACACCTCTATTTCTTGCTTCCTGAGTACATATTAATTGATCCTACAATATCTATTTATAAATACCAATTTGCATCATCGGCAGCAAAAAACATCACCCTTGTTTTCAAAGGTTTGAAAGCCCCTGAATGGTAGTGAGGAGCATAAGAAATTGCAGTGTGTGCTAGCTCATGGCAGAAGGATGCAATTCACTTTTGAATATATCAGCATTTCAGTATCATACATTGCAKTTATTCTGAATTAGAAGTCTCATCGTATGAAGTAAGAAGCACAGGTGACCCATAAGAATAAATAACTAGATCTCTTTTTCCATAAAACTAAATAATCCATTGTCCATACTGTTGTCCTACATGGTTAGAATTTTTAATCCTTTGCATTGTTATTTACACCAAATGCTATTTAATAAAACTAGAAATATAATCCATTTTTTATCTATAGAACTTTGTAGCATAAGAAAGAAATATTAAACAAAACCCTTCCTAGAATACATTGTGAATCAGTCAATAGTTTCCAATATCATGAGACTTGGAACTTACACTGACACATGATACGAGAATGTTTGATCATCTAACTGAGATATTCTCTTGCAGTTTTTTGAGTTCTTTATCCATCCTGAAGAAGCAGGACTCTTTCGGGTACTAWACTCATAATTCTATGAAGTCAAATCACAAATCTCAAATCCTGTATTTTTCAAAAAAGATTTAGTAATCTGAGACATAAATGGGTTTGATTGTGTCCTAAATTTTTTATTTTGTAATAGACTGGTTTTCTCTAATGCTTGGTGTCACTGGGTTCATGCTTAAGAATGGTTATCTTTCAGCACATCTTGAAATTTTACATTTTAAAATGGGAATATACACTACAAAACCCAAAACTTGGGCACCACAGAGAAGATTACTTTAGATGTCTTCCCAGGTTCCGGTCTCATTACATATGAATATTCAGAATTATTTCAGTAGCAATATGTATATTATTCTGCCTTTATGACATGATTCACTTGCCTTAACCATTCAGCAGCTCTCAAGTAGTATGAAACAGGAATGATAGGCGTGTGGTGTGTTCTCTCCGGGAAATGTTTGATGCTCTGTGCAATACAGATGTTCTTGTCCAATCTTCGGGCCTAATTTTGACAGTTTCTGCTTAATGACATTCTCATAAAATTTTCTATTGTGTTTAAGTAAGATCACTCCTGGAAGCTCAGACTTTTCAAAGGCAAATTTCTATCATGACATTAATCTGTCCCCCTACTCTTCTGTCGTGAGACCCCACCTGCCCAGCTCCTCAGTGGAGTCCTCAGTACAAAAAAAGACATGGACATGTTGGAGTGGGTCCAGAAGAGACTACGAAGATGATCAGAGGGACAATGATGCTCTCTTACAAAGACAGGGTGAGAGAGCTGGGATTCTTCAGTCTGGAGAAAAGGAAGCTYGGGGGAGACCTCATTGCAGTCTTCAATTTCATAAGGGGAAGAGGGGGGTATGGGATCAAAAGACAATCCTTCTGTATGATAGGAATATGTAAAAAAAAGTCACAAAAAACAATGTCTAAAAGTCTCAGACAGAATAAAGTACAGACTCTCAGCACACGAGTTTTTCCAGGTATTAAGTCTTTAGCAAAACTGTGCAACAGAGAAAACATTTCAGGAAACACAGACCTGAGCAGTATAAGAAAAAGAGTTCACTATAAAAATGTAACATAATGTCAGCTAAGATGAACTAACATGGTACCAATGATTTTGATGGGTCAGTATTTATTTGTTCTGAAAAAGCARTTCCAGAAAGAGAATTTCTATATGAATTATATGTTTTCCTTTTAATTAGGGAAGAGTTTGATTGTTATTTTTTGTCAGTCAGACAAGAAGAACAWTCAGACTTGAAAGGACTGAACTTATTTCACTTCTTAGATATTTGAAACAAAGAAAAAACCCCAACATCTTCTAGTGTAGAACACTCTACAAGTATATCTGGTGTGTAAGCAGCATAACAAGTGTTAAGAATGAATTTTATGTGAAAAAGCCTCACTTCTTGATTAAACAATGGCTTTATATTAGCAATCCAACAGCAGTTATAATTTTTCAGGGTTCTGCCTTTTTGGTTTCCACAGTTGCTTGTTCCCCAGGAAAGATTACAATCCTTTTTCAATTCCTTTGCTGTGTTACCTTACTATAACCTACATTTCCTGAAATGATCCACTGAAATAAATAAAAAGATATAGTGTGTTTTACTGTTAAAACAGCTTGTCACACTCGTCAGGTTTAGAGTAAGGCTACACAGCTGAATCAGCACACCTGAGGGTGTCATAAAATCTGGCAAAGGATGGGGAGCTAAATATCTTAAATTAGATCCTCCTCCAGTGGAACAGTAATGGAGAATGGAAGCCACAAACAGAAAGAAATTGGACTATGTCGCAAATTCCATGTCTTTTACAGCTGTAAGAAAGCAATCAAATTTCTCTGCACATATCACCTCCCCAGCTGAGTCAGCCCATATTACCTGGAGGTAAAAAGAAATATAAGGAAGTTGAATCTTCACTGCCTTTGATATGATTTTTTTCACAGGACTGCTGAACTTGAGTATAACCTGGGGTCTCAGTTTTTAGAGTGATCATACAACTGCTGTGCAGGTTTTATTCCCAGATTGCAGAAATGTATTTCTGATACACTGTAGCAGTGAAGACTTGCTATTTAGAAATCATTCATTTTCAGAATAGTACCAAGTCCACCAGAAAGGTCATGTGTAATTGCATGTGCTGGATCAGTTTGTCATTGTCCCKGTCATGGACTAATGGCAGCTGTCAGACTTTTTTTTGAAAGACTGAGCCACTACATTACTGGAAGGACAAACTGTGTAATCTATACATTTAATCAGTAATACAGCTGACAGATATATCTCTATGTATATAATCTGCTTCAGGCTATACTTAAGCATCTTCTTCAGCCACTTTCTACAGTACTGTTATCACAGTCAAAATACATTACCARTAGCATATAAAAAAATTTGGACATTGTACTCATTCCTTAAAGATAAAAAGGAGGACAGCTTTTAGCAGCTTCAAACAGCTTGCCAAAATATCACCTAAAGCAGTGGGATTCAAATCTAATTATACATTTGACGGGCTTTAGAACAAGTGGAAATTGTCCCCAGCGTGTTGACAAGTACAAGATAAGAAAGGAGAGCTGTCCTCAAATCATTAGTAGCCAGATTCATGATTTTCTTTCAGAAGATTAGATATCAGCAGGGCCAATGCTTACACCATATTTCTAAGCCATTTAGACAACTTTGAAAATGAATTTTTGAAGCTAAAATAAGGCACAGTTCAATTAAATGCATGTCGATTTTTTCAAATGATGATGTGTTAAAGTAAATCTTACAGACATACAGTTCTGTACTAGTCCCCTAAGCTTACAGTTGAGAATTGTTGGTACCACTGTCAAGAGATGACTTTAATATTAATCTGGTGCATAAACAGTAAAGCTGAAATTGAATCTTCTCATAGGAGAAAAGTTTATCAGACAATTCTTTGTCTAGCTTGCCATGCCATTTGATGATTCTTAGGAATCTAAATTATAAATCTCTTTAAAAACTGGAACCCAGCTTCCCTTCATCAGACATCATAAAAMCACAGAATGATTCAGGTTGGAAGGATCCCCCAGAGGTTATCTGACTCAATCCTCTGCTTAAGCAGGGCTAGTTAGAGCCACTTGCCAAGAAAGGAGATTTCATGTTCTGGGGAAATCTGTGTCAGTGCTAAGTCACCCTCAGAATAAAATATTTTTCTCATCTTTTCAGGTAGACCCTCCTGTGTTTCAGTTTGTTCTCTACTTCTTGTCCTGCACTGGGTACCACTGAGAAGAATCTAGTTCTATCTGCTTTTCACTCTCCCTGCAGGTGTTAATATACACCAATAAGATTCCCCCTGAACTTCTGATCTCGAGGTAAAACAGTCCCACTCCTGTCTGTCCTTCCCCATAGCAGAGGTGCTGCAGCCCCTTCATCCCTTTTGTGCCTGTTCACTGTAGTTTCTCCAGTGTGCTCATGTCTTTCTTACCCCAGGGAGCACAGAACTGGGAACAATACCGAGATATGGCCTCCGCACAGCTGAGTAGCAGGCAGGGTTCATCTCCCCCAGCTGGCAGCCCCAGATTTCCTCTCCCACAGGGTATTTCACTGGTTTCTGTTTCACTTGGGGACCACCACCACTCTTCTCTGCCAAAGTGCTTTCAACTGGGTGTCCCCAGCATATACTGCTACRTGGGGTTGTTCCTCTGCAGGTGCTGGATGAAGCACTCTTTTTATGTTTCCCAGGATAAGGTGATAGCTTTGACAACCTTCTATTTTACTATTGAATTCTTCTACATCAAAGCAAGAAAATGGACACCATATTTCAATTAATAATTCATCTACCATTCTGGAGAGAATATGTTCTCTACTCAAAATAAAAGCCCTGGATCCCCTATACTTGTTTCATAGTCAGTCTGGTGATCCATTCTGGTTCTACTTAGTATATTTGGAGAAAAATCTGCAGAGAAGCTGAGAAAACTTCTAAAGCTTAAAAAGTGAGTCAGCATTCAGATCATGCGTCTCTGATTGTTTGTATTGTAGGCTGAGAAGAGTAATTAGGATTGAGCCGTATGTAAGTAATGTGTGCTGATTATTGTTAGCTGACCAGTGAAATGTGAAGGACAACCTAGAAGCTGGCAACTGCGATTAAAACTGATTAGTTTSATTCCTGCAAAGAATAAAAAACAGAGTAGTTTTCTGTCTTCAAGCAGATTTGTACTAAAACTCATGTATAAGCATATAAGTTTTTGTGCATAAATAAATGCAAAGCAGTTGACCACAATTAAGTATCAGTTACTCCTTGACTGACTGTATATATCCTTCACACATACACTCACAGCACTGTGTATTCTTCCTGCTTTTTTTCCTAAACTATTAACAACTATTCTGAATGTGCCTTTATTAAAACAATCACTTTGAGAAAATTTTCAGTCATCACACTTTTTTTTCATATCATATGATATGAGAGAATTGAGTGGGTTTAGAACATTTTCTTTTAAAAAACAGTATTTTTCGTAAATCATAAACARATTTGGGGTCTTAAAAAAAACACAGAAAGATTTTTTTTTTTTTTCGCTGGAAAGATGCAGTCAGTGAAAAAGGGAAAATCCCACTTTATCATTTGGAGTTTGTAACCTGATCAAATACAGGCGTATGGCTTCAGTGAGGAATATTTGTAGTTGCTTTCTTTCATGAAGGCACTGAAGTAAATAAAGGAAAAGAAATGGGGGGAAAAATATGCAGATATTTCTGCAAAAAGAATTTGTACACAAATCTGGAAAATTATGGGGAAATTGGCTTGAAAGTTACCCTTTAAGAAACGCAAACAGTGGATGMTTGTTCTCTACTTTTAAAAATGGTCCATTTAACTTACATTTTAAGAAAAAAATAATATTTTTTTGGTACTACTCTTTCAAATTTGGCTTTTAATAATCAAATCTCTCTCAGTTCAGAGAAAAAAATGGAGAAATGTAGCAATACTCCAAGATGTAAATGCTTAATAGTACCAGAATAAGACCTACCCCGCACTTAGGGTACAATTTGTAGATGAAAGCAAAATAAAAGAGGCAGCTGGTAATTTTAATCATCTGTGAGGTAGATTGCATCCAATGATGACCCAAGAAGGGTTGTGTTATGTAAAAACCAGAGAGAGTGAATCTTGATAGCTGTGTCCAGATTGTCAGCAAGAGGACAAGCTCATTGTGCAAACAGTCAATTAGACAGCAAAAAGGAAAAAAAAAAAAAAAAAAAAAGTCTGAGCATTACTATATTTCTTCTGGCAAAGAGTTACTTTTGATGAAAAGAATAAGTCACATTCTCTCACTTTTATCTCTAGGAAAGATGAGAAAGCACTAGTTTAGTACAGAGAAAATTCCAGGATGCCTAAGCACTGATTATTTATAGTCTACCTGGGAATCAGTCTGTTAGTTTATACCAATGTCCCTGGTCCCAATGTCCAAGCATTGGTGACAGGAAACATAAATAGTATGCTTGGTAAAGATTTATCTTTTCAAATGAATTGAGATTAATAATCATAGAATTTAAGACTACTTTATTAGTGTTTAATTTATACAAATTAGGTGCGAATTTTATAATGCACTCAAAATAGGTAGCTTTATCTCTCTGCTATAAAAGAATATGTGCATGATGACATGTTCATCAAAGTATTTCTGAGTACATCTACATCACTGTTTATCTCATTGTTTTCCATGGTATCTCCTACCACAAGGAAAGTTTAAAATAAAATCATGATTTGCTATTTAAAAATAATCCTCATACTGTGAATATTGCCTGCTATTCATAGGAAACATGCAAAATCCCTATATGTAATCCTTTGGGTTTTTTTCATTTCCAATTTCTCTCACTAAAATATAGACCAGCAAAGAACAAGGGACGTTCTGGTAAAAGATGCAATGTTAAAATTCATGGAACTCAGTATGATGAATCATATTTTAAAATTCTCAGAATAAGTCTACTTCTGCATTAAAAGATTGATTCTATAGATCCTTTTGCTTAATATAAAATTATGCACTAATATGGATTCACTTACATAAGTAAGGCATTAAATGCTCACTCTAGTTACAAAATGACTTACCTATAAAATCACTTTCTGAAGAGTATAAAAATAGAAATCATAATAAAGCATGTTTATTATCAATCCAACAATTAATTTTCCTGCTGTGCTGAATTCTAGATACAATATCATTGATGAACCTGATTAAAATACTGATTATGCATCAATAATAAAAGGAAAAATTCATTATAAGTTAATAATCTAACATCAAATATTAAATTTCATTATAATACTGATCAGAACATCCTTTATGTTATTTAAAGAAGTTTGCTCTCAGTCAGAATAAAAAGTTACAAGAGATAACACAGCTGGATATTCTCTTACAGGAAAAGTTTTTCTTTTGGCTTGGGAACATATTAAAGTTTCCAAGTTACAACAGTAAGTTTTCCATAAACCTTTGCTTTCTGTAAGCCCTTCTTATTTTCATTCAAAATACACTGTGTGAAAATTGCAGGTCACACTGCCAAATAATTACTTAGAGAGACATTGGTGACATTCTGAATTATAGATATTGTGAATAAAAAGCATTCAGTACAAAAAAAAAAAAAAAAAAAAAAAAAAAAAAAAAAAAAAAAAAAAAAAAAAAAAGATTATATGGTGTATCCAGCATGGTGAATTATATTCCACTATGACAACTGTAGAATTAGAAGAACTTAATTTGGGTTTAATCCTAGTATTCACTTTGAAACCATATAAGGTATTTAAAAATCATAAGTTTTTGCATCTATCGAAAAGGTCAGATTAAATCAATAGATTGATGTGGTTCCATAGACACTTTCTGTCAGTATTAAATGCTTAGAAAAAGAAAAATAGACTTTACTATTTTACAGTAGTCATMTAGGAAGTGGCAGGGTTCCAAATCTACATACAAAGATAAAGCAGAAAATGATAAAAACACTGCAAACCTAAAAGTTGCCATTACACCTTGGTCAGACTTACTCTTCAGTGTCTTCTGCTGCTCTTCTGAAGCATGTGTTTCAAATAAATTTCATTGAAGCCTTCTTTTAGAATGAAGGTGTCTTGGAAAAAATGAAGAAAACCTAAAAATAGATGATGAGAGGTGGCACAGTGGTAAGAATTGATTAATATGATCTGTTCATAACATRCTGCTTAAGGAACAAGGTGTGTAGACAGTTTGAGTGGAAGCTACAGTAAGTCTTGAGGTAGGTAGATAGAGGGARGGATGAATGCCAACTCTCCAGAGACATCATCTATAGCATTATTACTGGGTATTTATTGCATAAACTCGATCAAGTTAAAAACTAAAGTATGGTTGACTTCAAGAAGATGAATAATCCCACTGAAATAAATAGAATCAATTCTCTGAGGTTCCATGTGCATTTCCTCATACTATAGGGATCAAACCAGTAATTCATAATCTCATTTTTGTTACCTTTCTGAGGGAAACACTTCTCTTACTGTATTAACTCTTTTTTATTTAAGCTTGACTAAATATGCTGGAATTTCAGGTTTACCTTTGTTGCTGAAAACACCAGCGACTTTTCTCTCTAAAAAATAAGACTTGGCAGCTGATGCTTAAAAAACTTATTACTAACTGTAATAACTCTAAATAGAAACACACATGGAGTGTTGCACAAATAGATGAAATAATATCAGAGCTCAGAACTTCATTAAGTGAGGCTGACATGCAGAGACTTTTTAAAGACAAAAAATGCAATGCAAAATGGGTCTATTATCAGATTCTGATTATTGTGATTCACAATAATCACAATCACAAAAACCTCAGGTAACTGTGGGTTTTCACTGAATTTTAGTTTCTTGGTTGGGGGCTTTAATTATTTTTATATTAATATTTTTTAAACTYGAGAATAAATAAAAACATTTTCATGTACTCTTTGTTTCTTAAGATCACACCAATGAAGTGTTTCTAAAGGACAAACRCCTATGAACATATAGAGGTCCAAAACTGCCTTCTTTTCACTTCAAATTTCTCTGATCCTTCCTCTGCTGGCCTCCATTATCCCCATTTCAGTGATTGCTGCACTCAAACTGCAGTTCTGAGGACRGACACTTTACAATATCCTGCTGATAGGAATGGTTGCCATCGCCATTCCCATTCCAKTCATTTCACTACAGATCAAACTGTTACATACAAGGGCAAGCTGTTTTTTCCCAACATTTTAAGTGTCTCCTTCCTGTACAGTGTATAGTTCTATTTCATAGGAGATTTTGATCAGCACTTCAGTCTATGAAGGAAAGCTGCTTTAAAGACCAACACAACATCACTTGTGAGTTTCCCTAAAGTGTTGCAATGTTTTTTTTTTGTATATGTCTGCCTATCAAGATTGCACAAACATCAGGATTACTAATTAGTAGCTGTAATTGCTTTTCCACCCATAAAGAAGATAAGAAAGTTTAAATGGAGCATAAGTCTATCAATCAGGCTGTGTTATCACTACATCAGGATTTTGCTAATGTTAATGACATATTTCTATGTATCTGTTACTTTTTTAATAAGTAATACAGAGACTAAATGGCAGCTGAGTAGCCTGTTGAGAACAATTAACTCAAAGCAGATGGCACTACAAATACAATTCTTAAAACCCTTTTCTTGTTTGGAATTTTCACCTTCTTTGTTGATTTTACCCCCTGGGTGAATTAAAGTCTTTATTGATAGATTTAAGATGTTCCTGACATTTGATTAAGCAAACTTCATACCGAGACTGTATTAAATTTTAATATCTTTCAGAACTGAGGAGCAGTTTCTACTGGATGTTTTCTTCCCAAGTTTAGTGCTTAGTTTAATTTAAAGTGACTGATAGCTCAGCAACTACAAATCCTGAGAAAGCAGTACAAATGCAAATACCTGAACTAATAACAGCTTGGAAACATTAACCTTAAGGGTCAATAATGTTATCTCCAAAGAGGATGGTTATTTTACAAAGATTTTAAGAAATATGAGAAGCAACTTCATTGAGCTGGGTATAGAATACACAAGTAATTATTTTTTTTAGCACTTGAATCTTCTAAACGCTGATCTTTTAAGGAGCACCATGCATTAATGGAGGCTGATAGACTTTTTTGGCATAGGGCATAAGTTTCAATAGCATAGGTTTTAGAGATTTCGATGTAAATTTGAGGCACTGTATGTATCTAAAGACATCAGTGAAAAATATTTCTCCCAGTATCGCTGAGCTTTGAAAGACAAACCAGTGCCAGAGATGGGTCCATCAGGTAAGTGCAACACTTAAAGGGAGCCAGTTGTTCTCTAGCTGTTTATAGTTCTATTTCTGACATCCTTTCTGGTGTTACATTAAGCAATGATTTTCATTACTCCTTTAGACCGTGCTCAAAACAGATTTCATCAGAGGTAGATATATGGGGGTTTTAGGTGTCATTTGCATACAGAGTGTTTTAGGCGTGCAGAATGGCTGACAGGAAGATTTTCAGAGTTATTAAGTACAGCCCTAGGACTGCCTTTTTTTTTTTTTTTTTTTAGCAATAAATGTTCTTTCAGGTTTATCAAATATAATGCTTCAAAGTAAAAACTAATGTATGTAAACACAGGAGTCTGTTTTTATACAATTTTKAAATACATTTTATTGTATTAATGTTTTAAATAAAAGAAAAAACAAAGAAAGCTGATGACACTAATCTGGAAAAACCCAGAAAATAGAAGACAGTGCTGTATCAAAATGTAAAACTTGAAACAACTATAGTATTTTTTTCCTTTAAATAACTGTTTTGCGTTTTTGGGGGTTTTTTTTCTGATTATTTCACTGTGATTTTCTGATAATTTTCTGTGCCCTTCAGAAACTAAATAATTACAGTTTCAGGTTTTTGCAAGCTACATCTTTTGCATTGGCATTAGCCATGCTGATCAACACCTAATCTTAATTAAGCTTATTTTGAAGCAGTTGCACAGAATTCACTAACAAACTTCTGATAAATACCAGATTGTGAAAATATAAACATGGTAATTTAAAGGCATTGAGTATTTTTAGGTAAAAGACAGAAAATTGTAATAGTAAATCAAATAGTATTTTGAACTCTATATATTTGTAAAGCAGTGCTGTTCTAGGATCCTCAATAGCTGTGCTACTCTCCAGATAGTATATCTGTCTCAGTTTTAGCCCACTGGAGGCTATGCTTCACTGGTAGTAGATTTCCTGTGACATTTCTTAGTCTTATAATCCACATTATCAACAAAATTTATAGTGTAGATTTCATATTTGTCTTTATTAAGATATAGGAATTCTGTAAATACAATAATTCAAATTTTAAAGTATGCAACTAATTTCAAGACAGTGACAATTACATGAAAAAGACAAAAAAGAAAAAAAAAAAAMCAAAAAACAATGCATACTTGATGAGGTGTGGTTATACCTTGAAGGCAGGTAACTTTSAGATGGAGGTGTGTGTTAATATTACAATTAGGTTATAATGAACCAAGTTCATCCAAGGAGAATGATTTCACCACAGTTGTTGGCTCAGCAGCCGGATATCTTCTCCTCTCTCCCCTGTTTGACAAAGTTTATCAGCTGCAGTTTATCATTTGCAAAGAACCATTGAGTTCCTCTCCCTGCAAGGATTGCAGCAGAGCCTGGCCACGGTTCTCCACTCCACCCTCTATCCCACCTTAACAGGTGCTTACATTTGCAGATTGGGGTGTGRGGAATCATCATGGAATATGTCTCAAGCATGCCAGCCATATTCCAGCCAGGGAGTAACCATTGTACTTCACCCTATAATCTCCATTCTTGGGTTAGGATGTGAAYATAACCTCTCAGCTACCTCTAGTTTTACCCTCAGACATCTTTCCACATATTGGTAGCCAGAAACAAGACAATTAACTTTTATAGATCTTCCTAAGTGAACACTTCTAAAAAGTCTTCAGAAATGCATTAGAAACCAGCTGTAAAGAGGAATGTGACTCTTTTCCATCAGAGATTTTACGACTTTAAAGTTTATTGATAAAACACACAAAAAAAAAAAAAATTAAATGTATTTTTTAATCAGTGGAAAAAAATCAACTATAGAGAAATTTCCAATAAGATTTATTGGCAATTGGTTTGGTAAAAAATTCTAATTCATTTATGTGTGTGCAAATCAGAGTTTCAAATTAACATAAATATGTAGTATCATATTTTGCACAGAAGTAAGGAGTATTGTGGCTTTGTGAAACATCTGGAGGCAAGATATCTTTTCCTGTGGGACACCCACATGAGCACTTTGCTCCATGACCTTGGAGGAGCAGCTTCTTATCTCTAGGAGTCTCTTTCTGAATCTTTCATTTGAAAAATCTGCTAAACTATAAAACCTGCAGTAAATACTGGCTCCAACAAGACAGCTCAATTCTCTGTTTGGCCCCTGTTTAAAGCAGGAGCATCTCCTGTAGCATCCAATGTAGAGTGCAGCCCTYGGTAGAATATTCTGTGTGTGAATGTCTATCAGATAAGCCTATTGATCCTACAGGAAAATAGATCTGTAAAAGTATTGCAGGTGAAAATATTGCAGTTAAATTCAAGGTCTGTCTCACTTTACACTTCTCCCTGAAAAGATATAGCTAAGGATGTTAAGAAGTATTTTATATATATATATATAAAATATATATATAATGACTTAGCATTCCCAAGATATATATATATATGTATATATATATCTTGGGAATGCTAAGTCATGATAGAGCATATAACCAACAAATATTTATTAAGAGGAGAAGAAAGTTCAAATGATGGCTTTAACTTTTTTTTTAGCACTTCAGTTTTACTTATATTTGTTATAACAGAATGGAATAAAACTTTTTATTTTTCCTGATTAAGAAAATAAAAAAGTGTATAATTTCAGCACTGTTCTTGGATTTTTGCTAGAATAGTTGGTGGCATATCAATCATACAATCGCTGTAAAATAAGCATGCAAACATAATTTTCTAGACAAACTTAATGTATCTCACCTTTTATAACCATCAAATAACTAAGTAACATTATAAAAATRTATTTGATTAAAGTATAATAGAAATATTCCCCAGATAAAGATTGTTTTTTTATTCTTGAAGATTTTTGAAACAGCTCTGTGAAGACTAGGAGTCAATATTTGCATTTATTTTGTGGTTTTGTAGGTATATAGTTTTCCTCATGAATATATAGTATATCTAAATTTTTGTTCAATCAATATATTTTACTAATGTATTAAATTTATTTAAATCCTTACATTTATATGTTATATATATATATATTACATTTTGTTAAAATTATTAAAAATCAATATATTTTAAAATTGCAAATAGAAATCTAGACGGCCACAAAAATCCCAGATAAGTCACACTAAATTTTCACCAGCCTTTACCTTCAGCAAATTTTTTAATTGGATCATTTCCTTTAGAGTTTGTGGTGCTATTTAAAACCAGTGTTCATTGATTCATTTATTTTTGAGAAAGCTTTTTCTTTAGCTTTCAAGATACTGAAGACATTATATTGCCATTCATCTTTAGATATATCAAAACATATTATCTAATAAAAAAGGGACCTTTGTTATTCTCTCAAAATGCAATTTGTCACTTCTGTTTTAATATATCTTGATTAAATGGCAAAGATAACACAGTCTTTACTTCTGCTATCAACTTTGTTTCGATCAGGTGAAAGGATTACAATCCCACCTAGACAATATGGGATATTGTCATCGTGTCTAATGTTCTTTTAAATTTCCCTCTGCATTATGGTCAGATCTCTTCTAATCCCAGTTAAGCAAATGTCATATTTGAATTAGCTCAAAACAGTTCCTAAAACAAGTCTGGGTATTTGACTGAAGTGCTGTCTCACTGAATAATCCTTACTGAAAGTATTTCTGGATTAAGCTTAAACTAACTGACCACTTTACAAAATGAGAGGAACCTTCCCTCTCAAATTGAAAGATCTATCTTCCTCTACTGCTATGCCCCTTGGTTAGGGAAGAATTTTCTGTAATATTATTCATAGTCTGTGAATTGCCTTCAAATGTCAATTAAATTACTCTCATAAAACAAGAGTTACTTATAACCACAAATTATTGCTACTTTTAAAACTTTGTATTCTTGTCTTCAACAATTTAATGTATATTTCTTATTCTACTTTGTTTTAAAAATATTAAGGAAAAATTATGAGCTGCCAGTAGGTGAAGTCCATATTAACAACAAAATATTTGAGGGAAAGAATGGAGATGAAATACAGACACAAAGTTATATTAAATCTTACAGAGTAGGAGCATTTACAATTTTGAAATACATCTCTAAGAATAGAAAGGTTATCTTTGCTATTCATATTCGCTATATGGACTCTTTGTAAAAGAGACRAAATAATAAACCTGCTTGTAACACTTTAGTTCTGAAGCCTGTGACCTTTTGTTAGAGAGTTTTTGGCAYGATAGTTCTGGACAGCTGATACTTTCCTAAAATGGATTCAGGAGCTAAACCACAGTGCTCGYAAGAATTGATGTTATATGGCAATTATTAAAATTTTAGGCAATGACAGAAGTCACCATGCAGTTTTTAGAAGCAGGTGGAAATATTATAATAACTTAGTCTACAAGACGTAAAGAGACAGCTAGCTGGAATATATCCTCTGCTGAATCACCATCAAACACTCTCAAAATGCAGAAACAGGATTTGTCAAGGAATTAGCAGTCTAAAGTAGCAATAAATCTGCATGTTTTCTGCATAACAATAATACTTAAAGATATTTTAAATATTAATGTCAATCAGTGTGACCACAGATAGAAAGAAAGAATCTTAGAAGTAAAATTTTCAGGTGGATGTTAGGAGGAAATCRTGTTAGTCATAATCAGCAGGATTTGTGTGCTTATCTTCTGTACCTTTTATACTCAATTAATTTGTTTGGTAACACAAAAAGGCTGGCAGACCAGAGATGTACCCACAGCTCCAGACATACTGCACAGGCAGAGATGATATTYAAAAGGAAAATAATTAGAGTTTAGCCCTAGTGCCTCTATGCAATCCAATGAATTTACATAAATAGGGCATATCCTACACTCCKGAAGTATTTGTAATGGCTTTACACTACACGTCTGTAATGATTTTAACATATATATGAACAGTTATTTCATTTAGACCATGYACAGAGTTTATTCATCCTGAAATTTCATAGATCTGCCACTGTTGAAAATAACTGTTCAAACAGTCAGAATTACTGTCCAGGTAGTTTCTGTAATGTGTTGCAGTGTCAATAGCACATTCTTGAGGAACTTTTGATCTTGTTAATTAGTTAATTGCTGTAGGTTAAATAAACATTTTCTGTTGATAAGAACATGATTTCTTCAGAAAGTTCAGCATGAGGAAGTGAATATCTGTTCCAGTGTGGTCCCCCATGGGCTGCAGGGGTCAACCTGTGTCACCATGGTATTCCATGTAGACTTGGGGGGGGATTTCTGCTCTGACACATGGATTGCCTCCTTTCCCTCCTTCTCCACTGCCCTTGGTGTCTGCAARGCTGTTTCTCTCAYATTAACAGGCCCCCCTCACAATTGCTATTGCTATTGCAGTTTTTTTGGCTTTTTTTCCTTAAATAAAATCATCGCAGAGGCACTACCAACATCACTAATAGACTACATTTTGTGAGAAGCAGGTCCATTTGGAGCTTCCTGGAGCTGGCTGTGTGTGACACAAGGACATGTCTGGTGTTGGACCTGGCTGTGTGTGACACAAGGACATGTCTGGTGTTGGACCTGGACCTGGCTGTGTGTGACACAAGGACATGTCTGGTGTTGGACCTGGACCTGGCTGTGTGTGACACAAGGACATGTCTGGTGTCTTCTCATAGCAGCCCCCTTCATACACACACACATACCCCTCACTACCAAAACCTTGCCACATAAACCCAATCAATACACATTGTTAATGAATTTCTTTTCTACAGAGAGTTGAGCTCCTAAGTAGGGATGTAAGTGGTGAGTTAGGAAATGATAGTTCCATGTTAAATGACAGACATGATAGTCAGAGATAGGGCCTCTCTCAGCAGCTACAGTGCCAAAAAGAGAGAGCAGGGGCTGCTGATCTYCCCATGACAGCAAATAACAGTATTTTTTACTTTCTCTCTCTTATCAGCCTACTACATGGGATATTGTTCCTTCACTAGAGTCAAATGGTTTTATGGATTAAGCTRAGAAGTGGACAGAACTTCAATAACAAATCATTCCCAAACAGTAATTTCTCTTTTTCATTATCAGTGGCATACACTTGACTGACAGCATCMATCTCAGCACAAATGTGTTCCCAGAGCTTCTGCACTCTTCTCGGTGCAATTCATGCACATAACCTCTTAAGCATGAGACAATGTGAGGACAGGAATTTTATTTGGTTCCTTATTTTATTGAGCAGTTTTTCTGCCATAACCACAAGATTTGCACTGGGATCATTCACAGTCTTGTCTGTCAAACAACTTCAGGTGTGAGAAATACACCTCTTCCTTGCTTCAGCTTTTGATATTAATTCACTTCAGTGCTATGTTCTAAGCCTASTAAACATATTTTGACTCAGTTTAGTGAGTGATCACTAGTACTAATTTCTRTTAAAATTTAGATTTATTAGGATTATTTAGTATTGTTAGTTAAATTGACTAAGAGACCTGTACTGCTYTCATATTTCAATGCCATGCACAATTATACATGTTTSTTCAGTGGAGTTCTTCCTCCCACTTTATGTCCTGAGCATGATGCCATATGGTCTGAAATAYCCCTTTGGTCAGTTSGSGTCACCTGTCCCAGTTGTGTCTACTCCCAGCCTCCCATGCATTCCCAACTCCCTCTCCAGTGTGGTACAAAAGGCAGAAAAGGCCTTGGCTCTGTGTAAGTCCTGCTCAGCAAGAACAAAAACATCTCTGAGTTATCAACCTTGTGTTCAGTGCAAATCCAAAGCACAGCCTCTTACTAGTCACTGAGAAGAAAATTAACTCTACCCCAGCCAAAACCAGCATATTCCACCACTTTTTCCATATCATTTACATCATGCTCATGTCCCACAATATTCAGAACAACATCATTACCCACCACTCCTCTGCTTTAATATAATACTCAGACACTGTTGAGTATTAGTTTAGTCCACAGTTTTGGGCTCCATCTCTTATGGTGGAAGCTTGGGACAGGAGAGGTGATGTGTGATGTGGAGTGACTGAGCACTGAAGTCACCTCAGGTCAGGTCGCTGCTGCGCTCAAACTGCTTCTTGTAGGGCTTCTCCGAATTTTGAACAGGTAGTTCCTGTTCTAGTAATTCCTGKAACACACAACTCAATTAATGGCTTACAACAATTTAAAGRCAAATCCATTCAAGTCTCCTTGGACTGCTGGTCCTTTTGGTCCTGTTTTAGGGTTTAATGTTGCAGTGAATTCCTCCCCTGTTACAAGGGGTTCCTGGTACAGTCCACCATTAACACAGACCACATCATAGTCCTCCTTGAGCTGCAGGAGCCAAGCTGCATCACCATGGTTTGCATCACAGGCTGCAAGACAATCTTTGCTTTCCCTGCTCCAGTGTGGGGTTTTCCCAWGGAAGATATTYCCCCTTGAACTTKTCCAACATGGGTYCTTCTCACGGGCTTCAGCTCTTCACAAACCTCTCCAGTGTGGGTGCCCTGTGAGGTCACAAATCTTGCCAGCAAACCTCCTCTGCCACAGGAATCTCACAGGGTCACATCCCTCTTCAGGCACCCACCTGCTCTGGCATGGAAATCCTTCATATGTCACAGTCCCTCGACTCCAGCTCTGAAGTTTATTCCCTTTGACTCCAKTTCTGAAGTTTGTGCTTGTCCTGTGCAGCAGCACAGAAAGAGCAGCAATCCCCTGGCCACCTGCCAGCCCAGGCACAYGGCCAGTGGCTGTTATCAAAATGTTCTCGGGCACAAATCAGTAAGGTGATAAGCTCTACAGCACTCCAGCAAGCAATGGAAGCAAAAAGCAGCYACTAACAAGCAGCAGACTCTGACTCAGACACAGCCAGGAAAGTGAGCCCTATGGCAAGCAAAGAAGCCTGCTGATAACTAGCTGAGCAGCACTAACAGATATTCAAATCTAGTACATCCAAATTCAAACTAGTACATCCCAGTRCGATCTGTCTTTAACTCAAACACTTTGAGTCTCAAATTGGATGCCAAAAAGACCTTCACGGTTTAGCCCCAGCCAGCARCCAAGCTCCATGCAGCAACTCGTTCACTCTCTCACTAGTGGGATCTGTAGGAGAAACAGAGAAAAGCTGGAAAATACATGGGTCCAAATAAAGATAGTTTAATAGGGAAAACAAAAGGTGTGCACAAAGCAAGGCAAAACAAAAGTATYAATTCACTGTTTCCTATAGGCAGGCAGGTTTTCAGCCATCTGCAGGAGAACAGGGCACCATCATGGTAATAGTGATCGAGAAGACAAACACCATCATTCCAAATCATTACTAGGGTGTGGCAGCACAAAAAGCAGAAAAGGTCTTGTCTCTGTGTAAGCCCTGTTCAGCGATAACAAAAGCATCACCGTATTATCAACCTTGTATTCAGTACAAAATCAAAACACAGCCTCATACCAGTCATTGTGAAAAAATTAACTCTACCTCAACCAAACCAGCACAAGGTGTTAACAAATCTCAATAAAAAATTAAATCTCTACTCAAGGATATATCCATGAGAATCCAMGTATGTCTCTAAAGCTGTATTTCTTTTTCTGACAGAATTCAAGCCTGGCAAAAATCAATAATAAACTTTGTTTCTTGTTCTTCTATTTTTCTAGATTCAGAAATAGCTTATTTACATGTGGCATAACCTAAAGGGTTACCCAGCCTGCTAGTGATAAGGGTTACAACTATRTGTTCATAGGAATACAGAACACCCAAACACACAGATGTTTTATTCTCCTAATTTCCCTACTTGATTAGACAT
>NW_026623558.1:136053-140162 GCF_030028575.1 Malurus melanocephalus
AGCAAATATGTATGCATATATTCAGCTATTTTATTATCAGCAATATATAGTGTGGCAGTAATCAATAATAGCAACAATCAACAGTATTGCAGCAGTTAATAATAATAGGAACAGATAATTGCAGCAACAATTTACAAAATTACAGGCTGCTACAAACTTACCAGCAGTAAAGAGACKTGCCAATAATATAACAGCAAGCATGATAGTTTACTTACATGAATATATGAATATATGCAATAGCAAAGTGCATTACACATATTTCAGAAGGGGGCCAAACCCAGGAAGACTCAGATGCCCCAGAAGTGGGAGAACTAACTGAACCCAGGGGAAGTCCCAGAAGGAGCCAATCCACATCATGGAGTTTGGGGTCAGTTGGGTGCCCCCAGTGAGGGCTCAAGATCTCACCACATGTTCACACAAACTTTTGATGGAAGGGGCATGTGTATGCAGCACAGGGAGTTCTCAGAAGAAGAAGAAGCTCTACTTTTGATGAGAAAGAAACCATTATTTCATTGTGGAGACATAAGAGGTCATAAGACACTACCACCTCAAGCAYCCGATAGATGCTGACAATTTGTATTTTTTCACTTAGAACCCAATAGATGATGGTATTTTCTGTTCCTGATGTGATCAACTTTTTGTTTTTCCAGACTGTTCTCCTGTTGTTGCTGTTAGAACAGCCAATGGCAGTTACTGATTCTTGCTTTCTCATGATGTTTTCCCCTTTTCACTAACTATTTCTCACCTTTTAAGATTATAAGTCACTGTTACAATTCTCTGGTTTTTGGCCTATTGGTGGTTTATCAGGCTTTATCTAGGATGTTTCTGAGTAGTCAAGTACCTCTCAAGTTAGTACTTGAAAGGTACCAACTGTGCATATAAAGGATGCTTCTGGTTCCTAGGTCTAGTTCCCAGGMTAACAGTTCCAGTCTGGCAGGCATCTTCACTATCAGTATTTCAGCAAACAGGTTTTTTTTAGTATTTTTCCTTCATAACCAGGCCTTCTTTATGGCTCTTCATATTAATATAAAATAAAACAAACAAACAAACAAAAAACAAAAAACAAAGACCCCACAAACAAACAAAAAACCCAGTAAAACCAACCAACCAATCAAAACCAGAAAGAACGAGAAGAAGCATGCAGTGGTTTACGGATTTATGTTCCCTTCCTTGTACTGATTCAAGACCTTCATTTAAAGAGTTTTGTTCTTACATTTATCTGTTACTTATGATAGAAAATTGTGCTAATACAGCCTTCATTCTGCCCTTCTCTTTAAGGTATGACATGTCCTTTCTCAGATGAGGAAAGGAAAGACAAGATAAGGAGTTCCCAGAACTCCCAGAGAGTTCTCTTCATTTGAGGCAAAACTTCAGACAAGGCAACAATTTCTCCAGAATGGCCAGCAGAGTCTTCCCATCAGCAATCAGTTTAAAATCTACTTTTGAATAATTGGCTGACCTAAATGCTGCCTTACACTGCTGATCCCTAAAAGGTATCATAAAGGAATGGAAATATCCTCAAAGCCAGTCCTCTATGAACTATGTATGTCTAAGCTAATGAGAGAATTTAAACTGCCTTGAAGTAATGATCTATTTCAATCATTTACAGTGTTGGTTTTTTTTTTTTTTGTTTTGTTTTTTGTTTGTTTTGTTTTGTTTTTGTTTTTTGATTCAAGTCTCATAAAGGTAAAACAAAAATATATGCCTGTCATCAGAAAACAGCCTGAAAATGTAATGATCCTTTTCAATAATTACACTACATAAAAGATGGGTGTTTATTATCAGTTTTTCACAGATGTCTTTGCTGTCCACACAGAGTCTGTAGTACTCTTTAGGAGAGTGRGAAATCTGGAATCCATTCAAACTACTTCTAAGAATAAATGCTGGCAAGCAGCCCTCAGAAATTTTTGGAGTGCCTCAGAAACAYTACATTGTTTGAAATATTTGTGAATTTCAACACAAGAAATGAAAGAATTCTTCCATTATTTACAATATAATGCATAAGAATCTTCTTATTTTCATTAGACTTGACATGTTAAATCAGAAGAATATAATAAGRAATCTCTGAATCAGAGCTGAATGAATGTTAGAGGAGATTTCTTGGAAAAAAAACACCATCATATACTTTCCCTGATTTTTATTGATTGATGAATCTTGCTGTCCACTGACAGATGAGAGGTAATATGTTGGATCTTTTTTAAGATACCATATGATCATTTCAATTGAACAAAAAGGTTCTTTAAATTCAGTACCAGTTTATTTTTCAATTAATGRTGTACATTTYGACTTTAAATGTTGAGCTTTATGAYRAAAAGCACRCTATAACACAAACTTTGCATTTAAAATAAATTTAATATTCTCAAAGAGTTCTGAAAAAAATGAAGTGATTTTATAAGAACAAGGTGTCTCACACCTCGTGAGAATAAGCAGAAGTCCTTGGAGAAATATAACATCGGAATGACTAGATAAATAGAAGGTTTGCTCAAAGCAGTTTTTCTTTACAATTGAAAGAAACAGCTGTAGAAACCGAGATATGAAGAGCAATTATTAATGTACTGGTAGCAATACACTCTGACCTGAAATATTTTGCCTGCTTTGAGCAAAGCACTTTGGGAAAGAAGTTTGCTGGAGAATATTAAGAGTTGAACAATGAAAATGACCAAGGGTAAGCTTAGAAAACACTGTAATCAGGAATCACTGGAAGGTGTGGGTTTGTTGAATTTAAAGATGATACAATTGTTCTCACAGACAGAAATAATAGGTTTAAAAGGAAGGAATCAGAAGATCTTAATGGAAGAAAGAGGAAATAGRTACATAATAAATACAATAGTTTATGTAAAACATAGACATTTTGTACCTACAGGCAACAATAAAAGATCATTGTTAATAATTCTGTTCTTGAGCTCTTTGCTTCTTCAAGTTTCTGTACCCTGAGTACACTACTTCACAGGTCTGTGCTCATCTTCCCAAGTGATAGAAATGACAAAATGATTAGGTCAACTTTCCAGCCTTTATTGAACTGTTTGGGGAAGATAGAAGCAATATGAAAAAAAAAAAAAAAAAAAAAAAAAAAAAAAAAGTATCACATTCCTCTTTTCTGAATCTCCATAGTCTCATGGTATTACAAAACCATTCTATGCAGAATTCTTTAAATATTCAGACTTAAACATCCCAGTTTCATAACATTAATCAAAATACAAAACTTGCTTTCAGAATTCAACATAGAAGATACTATCATTTCCCAGAGACTGCAGTAAATAATTATATTTACTGCATATACCTAATAGACCTAACCCTACCAGATTCAGACTTTAGGAAAGTCTTAAGCAAATTATTTTGTAGTAGATATTTTTTAAATTACAATTTAATATTTAATTCCTGTAGAAGTATATAAAAAAATTCCTTTCAAATTTCTAGATCATATTTAGTTGAGATGAAATAGTGTAGAGCATTAGGATATCCTTAACACATCGCTTAACACACCTTTTTGAAGAGATCATTAGTGAGAGAAAATTTTGTGACAAGCTTGTTAATCCTGCTCAACTGGAAAAGTAAATATGTGCCTGTGACAAAATACACACTTTCATCCACTTTGTCTTTTACCAACCATAACCAAATGACTACAAATTCAGGACAGGATTTTGAAAGAGAAAAGATCCTTGATATCTTTAACATTTTGTGTATTTTTACTTAAGCATTGAGTGAAAGTTAAACACATGCTTAAGTAACATRTTAGCTTAAAGACTAAAAGAGGAGCCATGAGGAATTTTAGTGATGCTTCTTAGTTCATGCTATTCCTAACTCTGTCATTTTCACTAAAATTTCAGTAGAATTTATGTTTTCACTACAAATTATTTCACTGTTTCCTCTGTAACTGAAACAAGATCTKTCAGCAAGAAAATATTCAACAGAARCAAAGGGAAAAATACTGRTGTGAAAAGRATTGGTAGTTGCAAATTAAACTCAATGTAAAGTTGAACATGCAAGGCTAGCTCTTATATGTGCAATTCCTAGTGCACATTTATGCAAGTTTTGCAAAAAAAAAATTACCATTTAAATAAAATATTTTAACTACATAGTCAATCCTTCAGAACATGGAAACATCAGAA
>NW_026623558.1:141278-143082 GCF_030028575.1 Malurus melanocephalus
AAATCAACTCTTTTGCAGCCTGTTGTTACCTTGGGAAGTATTAACACCTACAGTTTGTGTCATCTCCTAATCTCACACCTGATAAAAGTCTRTCTGGGTATCCACATTGTTACATCAGCTCCCACATACAGAAACTGAATCACATAGATTTGTCATARGACACAGGTTGCCTGAAAAGGTAACCTCCATAAACTGGTTTAATTCTATTTAATACTTAAAGAAAAGATGATGGCCCAAAACCTGTTGGTTTATCTTGTTTTGAATATTAATGTGACCTCCAGCTGAAAATCTAGATTTTTTAAATTTTTTTTTTAATATCAGAAATTCAGTTATTGGTTATATAGCACAAAACAAACTGRGAAAAGTGTAAAATTATAAACAGAATATTGGCAATCTATCTATAAATTTCCCTTCTTTAGGGAAATTACCTTTAGGGAAAAAAAGCTTTGAACTTCACACTATTTCTTCAACATTGACAATCTCTTGTTTTTATTTATTTATATCTTTGTTTCCCAGGTTTTCTCTGCAGTAGGAACTAAGTTTCAGTGATATACATATCACAAATAATGATTCACTTCCTTGTTTTCACCTCCCCTCTCCTGTATTTTCTTTATTTTTTGTGTTGATATTTTTCCTAAACCTTTCTACTGTAAATAAAACATTCCTTACTTGGCCTTAGGCTGATTGATTGTAAATTAAGCATTTTATTTCATCAGGGGATGAGGGAGGAATGATACATTATTTTCAAGATTATTACAGTATTTTATAAATCTTGTATCATAAGTATTTCCTTTACATTYATCCTGTGCAATTCAGAATCTCCACAGCACCTTTACTTTTCCACTGGCATTTTATACTCTCTATTATTAACATTCATGAAAAATACTAGTTTCAGAACACTCATTCCTAAGCTGTCACCCCCATTTCTGCTCCCTTTCAGGTTCTTTTTCTATATATCACCGGATTTTCTACTACYTCCCACCAAAAATACTATCACAATGAAAAAAAACAAAAACAAAAAAAAATTAATCAAAATTAAATATTCCCTGATGTTTTTCTGAGGCAGAATTTACGTCTTCACATTATTTCCTCACTGATATAGCAGAATTTTAGGAGGGATGTTTTCTTAAAACACTGAAAATACAACAATAAATAAGAGGCACACATGAGTAAGACAGTCCTAAGTATTCCAACAGTTCCCTTTTCTAAATCCTTTGTTTTTCACAGACTAGTTCATGACTGTGACTATCATCAGCCCCACTCAACCGTCACATTAACGACTAATGAATGCTTTTTTGCAGATATATGGGTAGTTCTGACAAAAGGCGCTTGCATGTTTTTTACCGGAAACTTTGGTACCTAATTTAGTCATTCAGTTTAATTYGATTCTGATCAGGTAATATTCCATATAACTAAACACAACAATACTATTTCATCATCCTCATGAAATGTTTTGGACAGGTCTTCCTCCCTCTTGCTTTTCAGAGAGGCAGTAGGTTATGTTGTGCCACAAAATGTAAGATGAATTAAACTTTCAAAAAAAACTTCCCTAGGGGTTTTTTTTTGTTTGTTTTGTTTTTTTTTTTTCCCTACAACCCACAATAACATCTTGAAGTCACTATGTGTATAATAATAAGACTTGAGTCAGTTGGCTAAAAAAAAGTACCAGAGAAAATGATGTGCCTGAAGATACCCAAAAGCCCCTGATCAGGGCTGATAAAAATGGGATTTTCACTTCTCTGGAGGGCAAGAAAGAACAAAACAGATAGGTTATCTTTGGACAAGCCCATATGGCAGTAGAAAA
>NW_026623558.1:144449-152760 GCF_030028575.1 Malurus melanocephalus
CCCATTAAAGAGAATAAAATTTAAACCAAAAAGTGTTTCTTAACATTCAAAATTATTTAATGATAAAATATACTAATATGCAGCATATTTCTCTCACTGTTTGGATAAGCATTTCTTGCTGAAGGAATATGTTCCTTGTGAACATTAAGAGTCTAAAACATCTGCTGGACAAGTAAAATTATTTTTAATATTTTTATTTATATTACTTTACTAAGCCAGGTTTCACATTTCATGCCTTGGTGGTTTTAAAGTTGTTTATTGCTCTATTTTTCTTATCACAAGGGAACATGTTGAGACTTCCTGTCACTTATCTGTCTTCAAGGACTTGTGTACTGGACTCATGTAATGTTTTTTTGCAGAAGATACAATGCCTTTGTTTTCACACCACCAGAGAGCACTGTTGGATCGTTAAGATTTGGCTTTTTTTCTTACTAGATGTTAGCTAAAATAATGAGAAACAGGGATTCAAACAAAATTGTGCTAAATATTCTTTCTTACCTTGTGACAAATGTAACAAGCATGTAAGGTATAATAAACGAGTTGGCATCTTTGTATTTATAGTTCTGCATTCTTCCAACATTCTTTTCTTTTAAGTGATGAAAAGACCAGTATTACCAAGGTTAAAATTAGCAGTACACTTTATATTGACAATTTTCACAAATTGTACTTACTAGTAGTCCAGCTGTGACTGGCATCACAGTACAGCTGTGAAGATTATTTCTGGTTCCTCATTCAGGGGAACAAAAACTTCCTTTTCTGTTGCAGTAAATGACATGACAAGGAGTAGAAGACCATGCTGCAAAAATACCTTGCCAGCGTACCAATCAGAGGTCATTAATGCAMCAGCCATGGCAAAGATCAAGGAAATTGTGTTCAACTGGAAAAARGGTCACAAAGCCTTTTGAGGAAGAGAGTGGTAGCCTGGCCTTCTATTTTCACTTTGTTTTTTTTTTTCAAAACTGAGAACTACAAATCTCCATTAGGTTGGAAGTCATTCTGTGTGTAGACGTGTGTCTATGTCAACATACAAATGTATATAGCCTTCCATGAAACACATTAATGTATTTTAAAATATCTTAATTTTGTAAGGAAGCTAAGCACCATTCTCCATGTGATTATGAAATTAAGCTTTGCACTAAATTGACCAAGCATAGTTTTGAGACTTTTTTCATAATTCAAAAAGGAACCATTAAGTGGGCCACAAAATTACTTAACCTCTTGGTATTAACCAGTTCTAGCATKTATGTTTTGAAGTCATTTTCAGATACTGTTTAGGATTTTTCTAAGATAGGGGAATAAAGAGTATGTAAGGATTTAAATTCTGTTTAGGTTCAAAATGTTCCATTTAAATTTAAATGTTTACATGCATTTTTATTTTAAACTTGGTGATTAAAAAATGTTGGAGAAATTGAAGTGAACTTACTTTGGCTTCTAATCTAGCTAAAAAAAACCAAAAACTTGCAGAAGAGCTTCAAGAAAATTAAATATGTTCTAGGAAAAAGTCCTCTAGAAAGATAGATCAGGGTTCTCCTGCACTTAATTATATGTTTTTGTATTGGGGAATATTTTGGGAGAATTCTACTTTTCTCGTGGTACTAAGAGAAGGTGATTACTCTAAAATTAAAAATACTGAATRTCTTGATTCCACCTTTGATTTTTCATTTTAATATAAGGAAATTATTCTAAAATTATGGTGTAATGACTCAGGGCTAAATTTTCTTACCATTTTGAGACTTTATATAGAAATGCAAAGGCATACATTTTACTAATAATTTCTATAATCCAGTTGTAGCACACAACATAAAAAAAAAAAAAAAAAAAAAAAAAATCCTGTTTTTCAGTCCTCAGCATAGTTTATGGTAAATTCTAGAGTAACAAAGAGTGCAAAACCATCTTTTATTGTTTCTGTAGTACAGGGTTAAGCAGTCTTTTCTTTTTGATGCATCTGCTAAGTAAGCATTTTCCCTTATCATCACAAAAAATCTACCCTGTAATGAGCTTTCTCCTGTTATCCACAASCAAGGTGATACAGACTATATTGAACTTATCTGAGCTATCCCATTGGCATGCTTGTTACCACAATATTAATGCTTCTCCTTCTACTTTGGGCTTTTATCAGATAAAATGTGCAATCGGAATTTTTGCTTGGGTAAGGACTTCAAAATATCTATATATTCAAATGAGAAACAGGACAATGATAATCTTCTTAACCTGTTTTCTTGATTATTGCATTTTCTATTTTTGCATGTTTTTCACATCTRTATCATATCATACATTATTTATATATAAAGTTTATTTTCAGACTTTAAAAATACATAAAACTCAAAGTACTGAAAATATGTTGCCTATAAATAACAGAGGATAATCATGGAAACATTAAGGTTGAAAAAGACCACCACCACCTCCCTGAACATTCTGTAATCTAATGCATTCTTGATGCCCAATCTGAAGCTCCCACAGCATATSTTGGCACCATTTCCTCTTGTCCTGTCACTTGTCACCTGGGAGAAGGGACCAACCCCACCTCGCTACAAGCTCCTTTCAGGCAGCTGCAGAGACCAATAAAGTCTCCCCTGAGATTCCTTTTGTCCTGGTTAAACACCCCCAGATCCCTCMKCTGCTCCCTAGCAAACCTGTGCTCCAGACCCTTCCCCAGCTCCATTTCTCTTCTCTGGACTTGCTCCAGCCCCACAATCCCTTGAAGTGAGGGGCCCAAAGCTGGACACAGCATTTTATGTATGGCCTTCTCATGCTGTGAAGGTGATTAATYATTGGAATAATATACTCAAGGAAGGTGTAGATTCTTTTTTCTTTGACTTCTTATAGAGACTAAATACTGTTGAGAACACATATTTTAATTTAAATGCAGTATTTTCTTATGTCTAAGTGTCTACTTCTCAGGATTTTTTAAACTCAAAATCTTTGTCATGGCTACAGCAAAATCAGCATTTAAAAGGTTGTATCTCTAGTTCAAGAGATTCCACTGTCTACCTCTTCCCAGATAAATCATAAAATTGTAAACAGAGATCTCAAGGTCTTTAGAAATCTTGGTTAGAGTTTGAAGGACACTGTTTCAGCTTTTTGAATTAAGAAAAAAACACTTGCTTCATGACATTTCTTTACAAACCACATCCGTCTTTCTTCACTAGAGCTTGAAATCCGTAGTTGTGCTTAATTTAAACAACAGAACCTCAGCTGCATACACAACAGCTTCCTGTTAGTCTGATAAGCTACGATTACTAGATGACAGTAAGTCTGTACAAGGAAGCCCAGTTCAGTGAAGTTATTTCTAAAGACAGTTCACATCCTCTGACATGATTTATTCAATTTATTGAAGTAATGGGCTATGTTTTAAGAGAGTTTAAATATAAGAACAAAGGGCTTTCTGCCACAGGCTAGTCTACCATCTCCTTTTTACCTTGTGTGATCACAGCTGGTCTCATGTTCATAACTGAGGTTTTAATATCCTTCCCTAGCAATTAATGACTTTTTCCAATAAAGTCCCAACTCTATACTGTTATAGTACCCTGTGGGACTGGTAAGTTTCTGTTATAATAACTTATTTCTCCATTCTGAAAATCTTTTCTAAGTAATGGCATTAAAATTAAAATTTTCTCCACATCACTTGTGAAAATCAAGTATTAAAAAGAATCTTAATAAGTGCAATCATACTTTAATCCAAAACCATTCTTAGTAAAGCTCTTTAATCAAAATTCTTTCACAATGGTKGCAAAAAATAGGACTAGATTTATGAACTTATTCAAATTGCTTCACGGCAAAAATAGGTCAGTGGGATGCAAAAATCCCACTGTTCTTATCCAACTAACTTTGTCTTTTGCTTTGAAACTTTGCATTCATTGGACACTTACAAAGTCTTTAAATTAGCTTTTACTCAGTAAGCCACTTATAGGCTCTTAGGTAAAGACATTCACACTGATTGCAAAATCTGTTAGCTTGAAGCAATTATAATGGTAAAGTCGTTGCATTCTGAAAGAATAAAGGGATGGGTAATTTGCATTTGATGTAAAAGTTAAACAGACAACCTTTCTAAGAAAGCAACAGCACTGATCCTGTTCAGACATCCAAGTCTTGCTGAAGGAATTTCTGTGTGTGTTTGAGTCCATGGAAAATCTTGCCATCTGTATTTCTGCTATGCTCTAGACAAGAAAAAAGCCTGTCACGTTGACCATTTTAGAAATGTTAATGATTTCATATTGAAGGATAGTATAAATCAGGTAATAGAAACAATTTCATAAAGTATAGAGAAGCATTACGAATAGAACTTTTAGAACATACAAAAATTTAAAAGACAGTCTAAAAAATGCTAAAAATTCTTTGTGTTCTGGTAGAAAGAAAAAGAAACATTTATTATARTATCTATATTCCTTAAATTTTACACAGTGAATCATCTAATTATAGGAATGCAGAAAATTTCTATAACTAAAAAAAAATCTCTTCCTACAAATGCCAAATAAAGGAACCCTAGAAGAACAATGAAACGGTCCCATTCCTTTAACTTCTCTTTTAGGATGAAAACCTTTTGTCTTCTACAAATTTAAAGACATTGTATTCCCTTTCCTAGTGCAATTCTTGCTTCTGTAAGTTGTTATAAATCTTCTGTAAGATGCTGAGCAGCAGAGAAAAGCCTAAAGGAAGCTTAGTAACCTAAAATAGTGCCTTCATGAAAGAAAAAATTCATCTTACAGATTAAAGTATATAAAAATGCATAGCTAAACAGTTTATAAATTCAGTTCTATTGCTGTCAAACTTCCTTTTGACACAGTTAAGGCCCACTACAGAAACATAGTATTTTACACTGTTAGAACTGAGTATATATATCCAGTGACTCTTGATGAACTATATAAGGAATGCATCTGTGATTTGTCTTAAACTTTTAATGAACTAGAGATTTATTTCCTACTTTGTATGGACTGCTCCAGCAATTTATGTGCATTGTTGTTACCTCGTCACAGGATTAATTCAAGGGTCTACAAAAACAAAATATTCTGTAAAAAAAAAAATCCACAGTACTATGGTTGCTACTTAAGGGACATGAATTAAAAATCCCATTTTCATTAGTGTGCTGGTTTTGACCAGGGTAGAGTTAAATTTATTCACAATGGCTGTTACGGGGCTGCATTTTGGATTTGTACTGAACACAGGGTTGATAACATGGAGATGTTTTTTTGCTGAGCAGGRCTTGCACAGAGCCAAGGCCTTTTCTGCTTTCCATCCTGCTCCTCTGGTGAGGAGCCTGGGGCTGTGGGAGTTTGGGAGAGGACACATCCAGGACAGGAGACCCAAGGGATATTCCATACCATATGACACCATGCTCAGTATATAACGTGGGATGAAGAAGGAAGGAGGAGGGACATTTGTAATGATGGTGTTTGCCGTCCCAAGTCACCATTAAATGTGATGGGGCCCTGCTTTCCTGTGGGTGGTTGAACACAAGCCCCTGGGAAATACCTCAGAAGCAGCTTTTTCAGGATTACAACTGAATAAAACTATTTTCTTTAAAAAATATATCAGATTGTTTGAATGACAGTAGTACAAGACTATAATAAAACTGCTGTATGAAAGCCCCTCTTATCCCAGTAATCAAACTCTTATGATAACATTGTCACTACTTTTAATACCATTCTTCCTCTTACCTCTTGTGTTGCTCCTCTTAATTCTTGAAATATTTGAGTGAAGAAGACAAGCTAGATACCTAAACAAGAGTCAGAACAGAGTCCTCAGAGGCAGATATCTACTCAGAAAAGACAATTCTGAATATCTACATGAGCATAAAATCTGTCATCCATGAATATTTTAGGCTTAACTGTCTTATCCAATGGTCCAGAAAACCATATAAGCATTCGACGAGGGTTTCTGCCTCAGACCTAAGTACCAGACACTCACTGTTGATGATATTTAGGTGGCAAAGATTTCATCCCTGTGTTTTTTCAAGTTTATGTTTAAAACAATGTTATTATTTTAGAAAACATRTATTTTAACATTTTTATGATAGTGTTGCCTTGAAAKGCCAGTTTTTAATAATGACACAGACACGGTTAAGGGGATAAAAAGGGTTTTACCTTGGCATTTGGGATCCCAGGTGCACAACTTGATGGCAGAATRCACMCYYGTGTACAGCACGGRTACAAGTTTTATAGGTTTCAGGAATTARCATACCTATCTAGGATTCCCCAATAAGAAACTTAACAAATGCAGTAGTGTCTCCCTATTCTAATGAATCCCCCCCTCCCAGATGAAGCCAGAGCCYAGTTTACACAAGATGTTCTGGACAGAAGGCTTCACCCAAGGYTRGAGCCTCAGGTTTAAGATAGCACAGGGTACACTGACTCCTTCCTGAGGATGTTTGGTCTCTCTGCCCAGTAGAACTCCTGAACTAAGCTGGAATATCAGGCTTCAGGAATTACAAAYATGTGGACTAAGGGGTACAGGCAGATGCATAGAGGGTACAAAAAGCATRAAAAGGAAAAGCAAAAATCATCAGGCATCAATAGGGTATTTTCTGAACTCTGGAAAAGCAACCATCTCTTTAATACTACAAAGAAAATGGAAAAATCTAAAGCCAGAAAACAGTCTTTATTAGGAAAATATGTATTCAGAGCCTGAAGACCAAGCTGGACTGGCCACTCACATAGCCCATGCCAATTTTTAACCTCTAATGGAAAACTTTGACATTAGCATGTCCTCCTTCTGTGGCTGTAGAAGAAGCAAACATGGAGAATTAACCAAATGGAGCCAAATGTGTGACTTACGTCTCCACATGAAAAAAATTACTACAGCCTTTGGATCTTATTTCCTAGAAATGTTTTCCTTCATTCTTGTGTTAGCGGCAAAATCTATTTTAGTGCATATCTTGCAAACATTTTGGGTGTCAACTGCTTTGAATGTCAGAGTTAGAAACCCAGATCTCACTCTTCATTGTGACTTATTCACCAGGACTGGGAATCCTTCTTGTTAAACCAAGATTTTTGACAGCACTGCATTGTATACAGTATATAGTTGGATTTTCATAATGTAAAGGGATTTCACCAGTGTTGCCAAGAGAGATATTGTTATAGAAGAAAAGACTTACCTGCCAGAATAGACATAAGTGAAACTTCTCTATTAGTGAAATTTAGGTATTTGGGAGGGGATTTTTTTGATAGTGGGTTTGGGTTTGCTTTTGTTCTTGTTTATGGTAAATATATGTTTGTATATGCATGCATATGTATATACAGTTACTGTACTTTTATTGTAGCCTTATATATAATCTCAAATTAAAAAAAAAAAAAAGTAATTATTCAAAAATCCAGACTATATCATCTTTATGCTCTTAGTTTGCCCTGCACTATAGCCTGAGACTTATGCCTCCTGTAAGTCACTCTCCTCTGTGTTAAAAAGGCACTGCAATACAGTGGATTAATATTAAAATAATGAGGTGCACTACCTAAAGTTTTTTGAGGAAAATTCAGTTATGTGATAATGGAAAAAAAWTAATATTTTCTCATTCTTTGATGAGGCACAAATCAAAAAAAGTATCTACAATCTAAGATTATTAACTTAAGCATTCTACAGGAATAGCAAAAGGACAGAAATTATTTTTAGAAATCAAAATATGTTACAGAGATTTGATTTATTGCTATGGCATTGCTATGCAGACTGTTTGCTGCTATGTAGCTAACAAATGCTCTTCTTTTTATGACTGCACTTCTGAACATCAGTACCTGGATCCACACAAAGGTGGAACATCATTAGGCTGAAGTTTATGAAAGTTGCCACCATTTTTCAGTGATTACTGAATGGTAATGTCTTTTCAGCTTCAAATATATTAATTTTGTGCTACACAAGCATTTAACTATATAATTCTTGGTAAGGGCTTAATTTTCAAAAGATATCTTAACTTTGTTCTTGAACTAGCTTATACTTTTTTCAATTTCATTTAAAGAAAACAAAATGAGCAAGGATATATGCTTACATTTTTTAAAGAAGTCAAATCGCTCATTTTGTTTTCAGAGGTGCTATGAGCCGTTTATAAATCCACTGTCTCCCATCAGGTGTTGGCACTCTTTGGGTATGTAAGTCATGCTACCAAAGCTGTTTGTGCACCTGCATGACAGGATGTGCATTAATCACCTGGTCAAACACATTCCTTTTCATTTGATAGG
The DNA here is from genome assembly GCF_030028575.1 of Malurus melanocephalus. Taxonomy (NCBI): domain Eukaryota; kingdom Metazoa; phylum Chordata; class Aves; order Passeriformes; family Maluridae; genus Malurus; species Malurus melanocephalus. Next base: position 152,612 of record NW_026623558.1, read on the forward strand.
CACACATCCCTTTGCTTGATGGATGACACAAATTGTCTCAGTTCACATCATCCAATAGAGAAGCTCTTACTACGCTGAGTAATGACAGAAACTCCTTCCTCATAAAGTGCTAGCAAGTGAAGTGTATGCTCAGTAGGTTTCTTCTCAAA
>NW_026623558.1:152795-154518 GCF_030028575.1 Malurus melanocephalus
CAAAACAAACTGGCCTCTTTCTTAAGAAAAGAATAAAGAACAAGTTCTGGGCAGGATTGTTCAGTTTTGCAGCAAAATGTGGCTGAGAACTTGTGAATTAATGGGGRGAAAAGCAGAATTCTTTTTTCTATTAATGTCATAAATGCTAGGATAAGACTTCATTTGTGATGACTTTTGAAACTTGTGGTGTTTGATCTGGGCTTTGCTGGGTTGGTGTTTTTGTTTTGCTTTGTGGATTTTTTGTTTTGTTTGTTTTTGATTATTTGGGGGAGTTTTGTTCATTTTTGTTTGTTTGTTTTCATAAATAATAAATAAGTAAATAGCACACTGCAATACAAACTGTGCAAGGGAACCTCAAAGCCATCTAGAAAAACAATTTTTGAACAAATCTTATGAAGTCCTAACAAAATAATGTGACATTACCAGTAGTAGCACAATGCTGAATAGGAAACTTTCTGGTCATTAGAGAACGCCAAAGATGCCATAATTCTGAGTCATTTCTAATTGTCTTGCTCCTCTATTTCATTACAAAATCACAAAGTAAAAATTAATTGAGCATGCTTTAAAATATATGTGCAAAGCATGCAAAATAATGTATAAACAGTGGTAAAAACAGACCCAAAATTTGAAATTGTAAAATAGAAGTAGGTTTAAATTTCCAAACAACTGCCTCTTTTTGGGATATTCTGTGTCCACAGGAATGACTTAATGGCTTTAGCCAGAACTGAAAAATACAAAAGAGCCTTTGATATTCTGTTTTGGGTCACCTTGTTTTGTGTATTTCTTTCTTGWTCTCCACTGGCTTTGCTGACATCTGAGTCTTGCTTTAAGCTTGCTGATTGCATTGAGTTTGTATTTGCTACGCAATAAGCTGGCACTAAGAAGGATTTTGATCTTTAATCTGGTTCAAGGGATGCTAAGCAGCTCTGATTGCAGCCATAGGCAATACATGTACTAAATGAGATTGAAGGACAAATTAAAATAAATAATGTTTGAGTAAATCACTTTGTCCTGGTTAAATGCATTTAACAATTTCATTTTCCCTTGCAAAGCAGGTTTAAAGAAATTAACAAGTGCTTTATTTTTTTTTTCTGATGTAAGTATAATGAATCTTTTTCCACACAGTAAAACTAATGTCATTGAAGTCATGTTTCTCCTGTATGTATTACAATAGCTTCAAAGCTTTTGGGTAGAAAGCTGAGGAGAAGTCACAGATCTGTTAAATATAATGCCGTATTTATTGCCAAAGGCAAAACATGGGAAACTGGTTAAATCTTCCTTACAATCATACTTCACTTGAGTAATGTTGTTTTAGGCCTTTTGACTAACAGTAGTTCCTGCAGACAGAAAATAGCAACTTTATACAATTTTCATTGTTTTACAAAATAAAATCTTGTCATGAATTAGGTAGAGAAAGAACAAGGGAAAGCAATTTTGTTTGATCTGGTCATTTTAGTAACATTCCACCTGCAAATACTTACATTCCTTTGTTTAAWGTTTTTGACGTCCTGTATTTGAAGAAGAAAAAGCTAAACAATGAATAAAAAAAAAATTGTTTGGTCCTGTAATTAGGGAAAAGGTACAGAGGATAAAACATATGGTTTAAGAATATATTCCAAGAAGGAAATTAGTAGAGCAACTAATATTTTTTCAGCAGATTATCTATGTTAGGTAAAAAAAACCTGATAATCTGAGAGATTAAACCCTGTTGGGCCACAATCCC